>NC_052143.2:22378418-22681929 GCF_016086655.4 Lepeophtheirus salmonis
GGTGTCATCCTGATTTCATATTGGTTCCATATTTCCTTTTGTTCCAAACTTTTCTCTTTGATCCTTGATAAATGCCACTTCTACCTTTGGAATCTTAGATTCTCGACTTACATTTGCACAGGTTAAATAAGGACAATTAATGTCGAATAATGTGTCACGTCCTTGCACATGATGTTCCAAATCTTTTGATGAAATTTTCCTTGTTTTGCCAGTGATTTTTTTAAAGAATATCTCATTTATGTTTTAATCTTCCAACGATTGAAGAGTCAGATATTTGGTAGCAAGTATAAGTGGAAGATCGTCAACCATCATGAATGCAGTATTGTACTTATTAAAAAGCTCTACATAACGTGCTCGAAGTAGCTAACAGCATTTCAATATGTCCCGAAGAGTTGACAAATCTGATTTCGGTAATTCAGAAGAAGGACCAAGGTATTTAACAATAGAAACGTAGCACTGTTTAGACGTCATTTTCCAATTCTTCTACAAACTAAAATGTTCTTTGTTTTTCTTTGTCTCATTCCATCTGACATGATTTTTTTTTAAAAATATTTACCGGTTAATCCTTTATTTATTTTACAAAGGTTTTAAATTTAATTGCAATATATTTGAAAAGTTATTATTTAAGTTAATAAACCATCAATAATAGTGATTGAAAAACTAACATCAATTATATATATGTAGATCTTTAATGGTCGTATTTAGAGTTACATAAGAGAGTTTTTGTAGTCCAAAATTATAAATTGGTAAAATAGGATATTTTAATTTTCAGAAATGAAGACTAAAAGCATATTTGATAATAAAATATTTCACATTTGGTATCAAAAAACGAGATTTGAGCTGTAAAAATGAAAAAAATATCAAAATAAATACGTGTAATACGCGGCACCAAAAGACAATATTTATTTATTAGCAGTATGGTTGGTACTAAAATACTTATATAATGAGGCAAGTTAGAGAAAAGTTGCTAAATTATTGTTGAAAAACATATGTTTTATCTATAATACTTCATAAAATTAAAATCCTGTTACTTAATTCAAATCGATAATTTTAAAGCAACAACATTAAAATTTCCTTTTTTCCAAATTTTACAGATTTTCAAATCAAAAATGCATCCATGAAAGTCCATTTTTTTGGACGTTTGATGCTTATTTTCTTGTTTAAAGCAAAAAATCTCAAAATAAAAAATATCAGGCGATACCAAATTCCCAACTTTTGTCATTTCGGTACAGTCTAATAGATACACGTAGACAGAATTACGATTGTAATGATTTAAAAAAAAATTATGTTATTTTTAGATTTGAAAATTTTACATAAGAGCCTTGGAAACGCAGAGTTCATAATTATGTACATTCTAAATATATAAACATATTTATGAAGTAGAACAAAAAAGATTCTTTCAGTGAATAATCTGCTTCTATAGTTAAAACTTTATGTAGAATACTTTGGTTGTTTCATCTTGACTTAAAAGGATGATTTGAGGCTTAGCTTAACTCTTTTTTTATATTTAAAAATAGGTTAAAGTTATGTTGTTACTTTCTGTGAATGCGTGGACAATAATAGATATACTTACCTATATATTTAAGCCTTATATTTTTTTAATATATTTATTAGAACGAAAGACTTAATGTCATACAGGGACGTATCTCACTCCACTTTTCTGAGTCAGGCTAGAGTCCATATAAATTACACAAATCCGAACTCCAATATTACACATCTAAAATAATAGATTTACGTATGACGTCATGGTAAATTAAAAAAATAATTTCGATAAAAACACATCTTTTCAAGTGTAAATTAAATTAGTAAATACGTCAATAATGAATTTTAAAACTATCATCATCATTTGCTCTAAATAATAATTATTTTCCACTAGTCCAGGATTTGAAAAATAATATCTTTATTATAATTTATCACCTGTTTGAGGTGGAATCCTTTTAATGTATGTATTTAAATATGTAAAGGCTGTCCATAGATAAGAAAACTTTTCTCATATTACAAAAATAATTTACAATTCAGGACCGTTGGAAGGTATCGAACAATCGTTTTATAAAATATGTTATTAAAATTTCTGTATTATTATTATATGTTATTCTCGTTTGCGAAAAACTGCTCGAGATAATATTTCCAGTTATCTCCATCCATTTATTAGAAGATTGGATTGAATTTCAAAAAATGCAATAAAATTGTATTTCAATAATATTACTCACACTTGAAGGTACTCCCTCGGGGGATGGAACAAAGAAATATGTTTAGATATTTGTCATAAATAATTTTATGCCAATTTATAATGTGTTATTATTCATCATGAAGCTTGAAAAAAATACGGACAATCGTCCACTCGCAATTTTACCCAGGGCAGTTTTCCTAGTACCGTTATTCTCTATGTAGATAAAAGGAGTTGCATTATAATAGCATAAAAAAGATTTTAGCAAGCAATTTGATTTCCTTAGAGAAAACATTAATTGTTTTTTCGAGGTCCCGACAATATAGTCCAAGATCATTTCAACTTTTTTGAGGGGTAACTCAAGTAATATTTGGAGTACGTGTAAACACATTTGGACAATCAATATAATGACGGCATTAATGACGTAGAAACAATGATTAAGGCAATGAATTTTGAAGGACATTTTTTCTCTACATATATGTATACATATCATATGTAATTTGTAGATGAATGACGTAGTGAAAAAGGCCTCTTTTGTACAAATAACAACGTATGATATATGTATGTATAGGAGGGTGGTCTGAAAAGTTCTCGACCTTACAAAGATAAAATACATTTTATTTTTTATCTTTCAGCATAGCCTCCTTGTAACTCTTCCACAACAATGTTCCCATCTCTGTAAGCCGTTCAAAGAGTACTAAGCATTTTCTCTACAAAATAATTGTTCACGAAACAATTTTTGTTTTTGACTCAATTGATCCGAGTTGGATTGACTTAGACGCGTCAAATTTTAGAAGAACATGCCTTTTTATTCTGCTATTGTTTGAATCTATTTAAAGGGTTAATTTTCATAAACAGTTATTTAATGACAGCTTGATACTTGATTTTGTACATTTTTACAAAAACAATCCCATCAATTTACTCAAATGACTGTTACATAACAACAATGCGTCTAAAATGCTGAAACTTTGGCGAGTAACTGTCGACAGATGCTACATAGATGTGACTAGCTTTTATTTACATGTACTGCCACATTCACATCGAGATCAGAAACTTTTCAAACCTACCTTGTATATATAAATCATGAAAAAGAAACGTGAACTGTCTTCTACGCAAATATTTTTATTTATATTTTTCAATTTGATAGTGACGATACTATATACTTCAACACGTCAAATTATGAAGAAAAAAATAGAAATGAAAAATACGTAAATATATATTTTACACATTTTAACCCAACCTCTATTTTTCCCAACTCATTTCTTAAAGATAGTTTTTAATATATGTAAATAGTATATTTATTTACGTAATATCCTTTTTCCAATACATACATACTTTGTATTGGATAAATGAGAGAAGGAAAAAAATTACGCATAGAGCTTTAATTTCATGCATTGAATGCGTGTCACTCGCTGCCTTACTAACTAATGTTATACTCGTATGTAATCTACATTTTCCTCTTTTAAATAGAATTCAACGACTCAAATAATATGAGAATATCACACTGATAGTTTTTATATCTATTTACATATGTATTTTGTACATACATAGTACACAGTAGTTTCGTGCCTTGATGCGTAAAAAGAGGGGCTAGATGTGAGGACATTTTTTTTTTTGTCATGATTATTCATTTATGAATTTATTTAATGTATTTAGTATTGTAGTGTTTGTCTTCCAAATAAACTTTTAAAAATAATCCAGTCACAAGTCTTACAGTAATCAGATTTTCAACAGGTCCACAAATTATAACATTATATCTTTTTCCCTTTTGGATATAAGGATAAAAAGGACTCCCTCAGAAAATAAGGGCACAAAACCTATTTTTCTTATATATTATTTATGTGACATTTGTGCTTTACATGATAGTCTCTTTACCACATCTACGTACTCCAAGTGTGTGTTTTTTTGCTTCCTATAAGCAGTTTATATAATATACAAAAGCAATTAAGGTAAAAAAAAAAGTTAATCTTTCATTTGAAGCATATAGTAAATAACTGTGTTTGTATTTTGTATAATATATGATATTACAATATTGATATTAATTTTCATTATATGTGTATGTATTTGGATTCCATTTTTATAAACTTTATCAAACTTTACATGTCTGTAAAGTCATACTAATGCAGTATTTATAAAACTATGGAACGCGAGTTCTCTTAAGTATAACTCCAAGAAGAAACTTCATAAAAAGTTTATTCCTCTCCAATTGTATGTATAACTCTTTCCGTTTATTCCTTCATTTGAAAATTTTCCGTTCGAGTGCTCATTTCTGATATGATTTCTCTGTTAAAAACAATAATCAAGTGATCAATTTTTGCCGAAGTTTAGTTGGCAACGGAAAAAAAAATCCATGCCAGATGTCACTTTTGAGGTGACATAGATTACGTCATTCTATCATTCATCATGTGTGTAGTTTTTTTCTCTTCATTGAACTCAGCTTGGGATAATTCATTGAGAAATATTCTTGTAACCAATTATATTGTAAAAATTGACCACGTGATAATCATTCGCCACATGGTTTTAGCATGTGTCCTGTTGCATTGTATGTCTTTAGATTACAATCAAAAATTAGCTAAAAAATGAATGGGTAAATAAACACCTTTCAGAAGCTCAAAATGAAAGAAAAGCTAGCTTTATGTTCAGTGCCCATTTTCCAATCACTACCCAATTTCGATATCCTACCAGGGGGATATACAATATAAAATATCCGAAAATCAATGGATTGTACATCTAAATATGAATGATCTATTTCGTTGTTGAAGTGTGAAGCTTATCTTCTTCTTTGATATTTACATCCATTTCGACGATGAGGAAATTGATCATATATTAAGTTAGAAGGGCTAAAAGTGATAGCTTTTATTTGAATGGAGTCCCACTAATTGTTTACAAATGTTTTTGCTCAATATTAAACGATAAAAATCATTTAATTGGCGTCTTTATTTGTTACACTATTACAACTCAATTATTTTTTTAAATTGCGTACCTTACTACTTATGTTAGATAACACATAAACAATAAATTTAAGGATATTGACAATAAAGAGGAATACGTTGAGATTCGAGTGCCCCAACATATTTTTTTTTAGATACAAGGTGGATTCCGGGCAAAATTAAGAATTGAGTTTTTATTGAGATACGAGTTGCCCATAAGATTGTAACGCTACGCAAATGTCAATTCTAGCTTCATTTTTTTTTTACTAAACAGTTCATCATGGTATAACTATTCAATGTACAATATATGTATATTGTGTCTTACTTATGTCTCTACAATACTAAATCATAAGTTAATAGATCTTCAAGAATTGAATATTGTTATACATTTAGCTATTTATTTTTAGTCCTCAATATATTTAATGTAATATCCTGCGTATTGAAATTTAATCCTTCAAATCAAATGTTTGAACGCAGATTTTTATTTAAAAAGGCGCATTTCCTCTACGACGCAGTTATTACATTTAATGAATTAATTTTATTCAAAGAGTCTCCTTGTAAGTCCTACTAAACAACTGATTTTAGTTTTTATTCAATTTTTGGGAGTTCTCCTAGTGAGCCACATGCTAATTTTGACAAGTATGTTAATGGAAAAAGGTTTCACATGTGAGCAAGTATATTGTACATACATATGTAAGCCAACTTAAAAAGTGATTGAACTCTATATAATCTATTACGTACTTATATTTTTTATTCAACTAATTTATATGATGGATACACAAACTCCTCTTGTTTCTTCTTTATACTAAAGAAACAAAGAGTCTTCAGAAGTGAAAGAGTTCAACCAAACTAATTTGATTATATTTACTTTTTTGGTCAAAAAAGTGTACATATGTACATACCTTTTCTTTCTTTAAAAATACAAGCACTCGAAATGCAAGCAGAGATATCATGGGGCCATATTTTATGTTTGAGAAGATAAGATGCCAAAGTTATGAGTTATATTTCATTATTTTTGGTTGAAAAATAAATATAAGAGAATATCTACACATATAGAAATGGTTAGAAGGAGTCAGACCATTATAAATGGTAGAATATTTGATTTCAAGATAGAGAAGTCGTCGTATTTAGCCTCTTTCTCGCTCTCTTTCCGAAATATATTAACAGTCAGGAGTCTGTCTACAACCATATATTTAACTTGATATCATCAGAAGTGATAAAAATTGTAAGTCAGTTTCGTTTCTTTAATTGCATCTTGGTTAGATATACATAAAAGTAGAATATATATATAACATTAATAAAATCAAGATTTTAAAACATCTTTTCCCTTCTTTCCCTCTAAAAAAGAACTCTTGATGTACTGGACAATATTGTACCTTTGTTCTTTTCATCAGACTGATAGCTTTAAATTTTTACAACAAAGAAAAAATGGTTTATGTGGAATGTTGTTTTAACAGCTGTGAAGTTCAGTTTTTTTTTACACTTTAGGAATTTCCTATTCCTTACTAAACAAGTACCCCTACTCCAGGCCTCACAACGCTTGTATAAAAGGATAGAAAATCCAGTAAATCAACCCTTTCACATGCTTCTATACCATACATCAAATTTTAATCACAGAAAAGGAATCCTGATTTTGATGTGAGAACCTTTTTTTTGGAAAGTAACATTGGGCGTATAGTCAAGGGTTGCGGGTTCTAGCATTTCTGTGACAAATTGTTACAATAAATATATTTAAGAACTTTACAATATATTAAAAAAGAATGTAGACGGTATTTTCATTATGAGTGAATAGGTTTTTGGGCAATTTTTCGATAATAGGTTTTTAAATTTCAATTGAATACTTTGAATTGATAGAAAGGTCGTTAGAAAAGTAAATGCAAAGTCCTAGAGATGGCACTACTGGCGCGTATCGAATTATTTTTAATTAGTACCATCTCTTAGAAGAACACACACCAACTTTCAGCCAGATTGGTCTGTATCTTTCAGTTTGGCATTCGATTGAATCGAACAATCGGCCGGAAATATTATGGCGACTGTCTTTTGGATTCGCAAGGAATAATTCTCATTGAATATCTGGAAAAGGGTAAAACTATTACAAGTGTATATTATTAATTTTTATTGGACCGTTTTAAAAACCGAGCTACAAGAAGAACACCCACTGTTGGCCCACAAAAAAGTCCTTTTCCATCACGACAATGTACCAGCTCCCACCTCTGTAGTTGCAGTCGCAAAATTAATGATAACAAGGCTACAACTCGAAATCCCCACAACACTACCAATCTCACACATCTTCATTCTATTGTGATCTATCACCATATCAAGGATTTTATCTATGATTTCTAGAGCAGTAACCTCAACAGAACGTCCAGAACGTTCAGTGTCACTTGTGCCCTTATGGCTACTCCGACAATTTTGAAACCACTGATAAACTGTTTTAATAGAAGGTACATAGTCTTCATAATGTTTATCAAGCTTTTGTAAGTCTCCTGAGGCGTTTTTCCTTTCATAAAGTAATATTTAATCAACACACGAAATTCTTTTTCGTCCATTTTTGGAAAATCACTTTACGTCCTCTATTCAAACGAATAACAAACAGATAGGAATTGATAGATCTGCCTGAAAGTTAGTGGGTGTTCTCCCAAAAGATTTTTCTAACTAAACATAACCTCAATACGAACAAGGAGTGAGTGCCATGCCTTGGACTTTGCACGGACTTTTCAAACAACCCTCGTATGCATTCGACAAGTATGTTGGGCAAGAAATAGTTTAATATAACGTATTCTTGTCAAATTTTCAATAGTTGTCAAATTAAATGAAATGTTGCAGATTGAATCGGGCTACAGAATTCAAAAGATATTGAAGGTGTTGGCTCAAAAGCCCAACCCGCACATCACTAGTATATATGTATTTAAAATCACTTTTAAAAACTTCTCTCAGTCCGCTGATATAAAAACAATTAGAATTCATGCATATTGTATACATACTAAAAGGCATTTATATCTAACATGCACCAAAAACCAGTTGTTATATGTATTTATGAGTCATATACTTGTATCATACATCCACAAGTTGGAAAATGATTTGATCGCCTTAATTCATGATTTGTTTATGACATTATGTCCTAAAAATAAAATTTCTTCGTTTTTATCATTTGTTTCATTTAATTATTTTTTTCCTTTGTATCATCACTGTTGTTTGAAACTGGAGAATGTAAAGTAGCACACATACAATAAAACGAAAGAAATACTACGCAGTAGCCATTTCATTCAGTATTGCGTCATGACGCAACCGTCAACAATTCATATACACTTGTAACGCTCTATAATTTTCCCTTATTAACGGTTTTTCTTCTGTTCATATAGAACCGACGCTAAAAAATATTAGAAAAGAAAAAAACAAATATCAAATTGAATTTTTACAATCTGTACAAATATGATATTTGGGTTGTAATTCAGTAATCACAATTACTACAACTAATATATATATTTATACAAAAATGATAAAAACCATCTTGTATTTAATAAATATTTAAAAAAATTAATTCCAATTATTTCAACCATGGATAAAG
Source organism: Lepeophtheirus salmonis (assembly GCF_016086655.4). Classification (NCBI taxonomy): domain Eukaryota; kingdom Metazoa; phylum Arthropoda; class Copepoda; order Siphonostomatoida; family Caligidae; genus Lepeophtheirus; species Lepeophtheirus salmonis. The sequence goes on from NC_052143.2 coordinate 22,387,084, forward strand.
GAAATTATACTTTTTTAAATTGCAATAAAATAATATTGAAAAAAGTTTAATGAGAGTTAATATCTAATATCTATAGGTATTGTTATGTAGTACTCAATAATGTGAACTACATAAGATAGGTAATTCTAATTTACTATTTTTTTACTCAATTTTTAAGAGAATGAACTCAACTTTTCTTGAACAAACTCATTTCACGGGTCATGGAATTTGAGCTATAACTTGATATTTCTCTGTATAAACCATGATAATTCCCCAGCTTTGACTCATATTACTCCTCAAAATAAAAGTGAATTGCAGTTCAATGAATGACTCAAATAAGGTAAAGAGGGCAAAAAAGTAGAATTTAACATCTACATTATTCACAAAATGTTTTACGAGTATATAACTATTATTATTGTCATGACTTTGTTTCTTTGTCTATAATTTACATAAAAAAATCTAAAAGTGTGTGTTATTTGTTTCTATGACTAAAATCAATCTTTGTATGCTTACAAATAAGTATGAGATACATATTTAAATATTGTTTCAAAAATGAGTAATTAACGCATTTCCTCAAGGAGAGAAGTGAGTCGTAAGGAGGTGTTAGAAACATAGACTGACAGAATAGGCTAAGTGAATGGGATACGGTATAAGACCAGTAGGGGTGATGGGGGCCCTGGGTGCTGCGGTTAGTGGATGAGTGTCTTTTTATGTCCAACATATATTCAATTTTCCTTTTTGTTTTTTTTTTGTCGTGAAAAAGCCAAAAGGTTCTTGGTCCTTAAAATGCAGCAGGGGTGCAGTTTAAACGGCCTTAAGGCCCAGTACATCAACTTGAGTGATTTTTGTATAATAGGAAGGTTTCTGGATGTTCAAGGAAGGGGCTGTGGAAAAATTTAACTTGCCTTGGGTCCAGCAGTTCACCATCACAACCAGTGGGATGGGATGTCCTCTAGTCTTTATTTTTTGTTTTATATTGAACAGAAGAGTTCTTAATTAATTTTAATTTCTTAATGTCCATGACAATGCCAGGAAAACCTACTCTACTTGAAATAAAAATATGAAAAAAATCAATAGGTATTGAACTACCAAATTGTGTGTAAAGTATAATGAATGATATTACCTAACTGATATTATTTTTAAGACTGTGTAAAACAAGTCCTTAAATGTGGAGTGTCACTATGAAACAAAAATATAAATTTTCATTTAAAAACTTGTAATTATTCTGCTACACCTTGTAAAGTATACGTTTAAAATTTGAATAAAGAAGTCTTTGTATAATATGTAATGTAAATATGCCTTCTTTTTTAAGTCAAAAGTTATTAATTTATTTTTTGCAATACCTATATGTCCTACTACAAAGCAATTTACATCCTCAAAGTTTAAATTCCTATGAGATAAATATTATATGTATAATACAAGCACGTGAAGCTTTAATAAAAGAGTAATGAACTTACATTTTTTGTTTATTTCTTCAACTATTTGAGATACATGAGAAAGATACTTAACATATATATCCTGATAATTTGATTTATAAAAACAAACTAACATAAAACTATTAACAAAAATGCCTTTGAAAATTTAAAGACATTCAATAGTTTTCAAGTTGTATATACATATGTATGCTGCTAATATGCTCAATTAACATCTTAAAAAAAATGATGTAGGATGAATAATATCAAATCTATGACATACTGCGTCATAACAATTTGCTAAATGTTTTTGTTGAAAATAAACTGTCAGAGAAAGTAAATATAGTTGTAGGTATGTATGTACAGGGTGGGGATTTTAAATTTAGGAAATTTAAAGATAATATTTATCATCAGTCGTGTCCTCAGGATAATATATATATATATATATTTTTGGATTATTTTTCAAAAAAATAATCCAAAAATTATATTTTTTCTGGAAAAAAACACATTAAAAATCCACAATTCTTCACAAAAATTAAATTTTTAGGCTAAACATTTCAAAAAGTCATTGTTATTCACAATTAATTAGATTTTTAGGTAAAAAACTGTCAAAATTAAATTTCAAATATTACATTTTTTAAAAAAATCCAAAATCCTCGGCTCTTCAAAAAAAAAAAAAAAATTGACGGAAAAAATTTCAAATATTCATGTAATTTGATATTTTCTTGTAAGAAACAAATTTCAAATAATAAGGGGTACAGCCCTTCCAGGCCACCCCTGTGGACGTTGCAGATTAAAATTAATTTCGCAACATTAATGTAGTAATTCAAAAATCTTTGGATCTTCCATTTAGCTTCAATCACTCACCCCTCCAGCTTTAACCACAGCCTTCAACCTGGGCTTGATGAAGTACTTCTTGTACAATTTGCCCACTGCCTAGAGAATAAAGACCTGAGGGAGTCAACAGTGTTATTTACACATTTATTAGACTTTCTCTCTCCAACATATAATAGAACCAAGGATTATTTTATTTTTCCTAAAAGTTTCAGGAAGTCTGAAGTGCGTGTTTTTCTCAAACTTTTTTCAGACCGATCATGAGTCTTCCTTGAAGATACTCCTGGGCTATCAAACTCATTGAAACCCTGATATTATCATAAACAGTTTATTTCGGTAGTTTCGTAAACTCAATAATCTACTTGGGCCTCCGCTCAGCACAGAAACAATCAATAATGGATGCACGGCGTTCTTATTCGGAGGATATCTCAAGGACTGTGTAGTATATCCTTTACAATTTTGAATGCTGAATGCAGTGAAAAAACGTTCAAAGACATAGATCTCAGAGTTGCCAAGGCATTGATGTCTAAACTTGTTCCGGATAATAAATCCCCACCCTGTATATTAACTCACTTCATGACTTTGAAAAAGAAAGAAAAAATGAGAAATTGTTTATTCTTTCCAAGAATAACAGAAATCAAAAATATGAATAAGACTTTTAAGTAGTTGAACTTAAAAAAATGTTGTCTTAAAACAACAGTTTAAGACGACATCAACTACTAACACAAATAAATCAATGACACAATATTGCTCAAGTAGCAACGACTAATAGTAATAACATATATATAGATAGAATTAACATTAAGTATGTACTATGATTTGCACAAATTATACATGTCATACTAATAGGGAAGGGGGGGGGGAAGGAGCGTATTCCCAAAACGTGATAAAAAATTGGATTCCTTAGATCAGTAGTTCTCAAATGAGGGTATGCGTACCTCTTGGGATACTTGGAGGCACTCCAGAAGGGAATTTGATATTTTGAAAGAATATTTTACAAGTGGTACATAACTTCTTTACTAGAAAATTTAACAGTTCATTTTTGTTTTTTAAATTTGATATTGGAAATTAAATTTTATGTGAATAGCTAAGTATTTTTAAATTTTTCTCCAAAAAAATTTTAATTTATTGATTTTTTAAATTTTTATAATTGAAAGTTTTTCAGTGGATTTTTAATTTTTATTCCGAAAAAATTTATTTTTGGGACAATAGATATGAATGCTTAAAATCCTTTTCGAAAAAACTTAATTTTTCTCCAAAAATTTAATATTTTGATTTTTTTTTCCAAAATATTAGTATTTGGATATTTTTTTCAAAATATAATCCTGCTGAAAATACTTTGTTTTGTTAACGGGGTACTTGGGTTAAATAAATATTTTACAAGTGGTACATTACTAACAAAAGGTTAAGATTCCCCCACCCTTATATACTTGTATGTAGTGACTTACCTAGTTACAAAACCACACCTATATTTGGTATTTAAAGAAAGGAAAATTCTTACCGTTAGGCCACAACGTTTTCCTAAGATGAATATATTCCTTCTGGGATTAATTCTCCTTTTTTTACCTACGCTCTAAAATATGCTTAGAAACATGGTGGAAATTATGTAATATCTTCATACAGAGGCGTTAGCAAGATTATATGTATAAATATATATATATATATTCTTTTTTTTTTTTTTTGGGGGTTGGAATTGATTTTTGGAAAAAAATTGAAAAATTACATTTGTCTGAAAAAAAAGCCGAAAATGAAATTTTTTGTTAAAAAATCTTGAATATAAATTTTTTGCCGAAAAAAATAATATTAATATTAAATTTCAAAAATTTAAAGTTCTTCATAAAAAATCTAATTTTTTGTAAAAAAAATTATAAAATTAAATTTGAAATACAATTTTTTTTCAAATATTACATTTTACAGAGAAAAATTTCAAAAATCCATAGCTATGCACAGACAAGTATATTTTCTGGAAGAAAATTTGAAAAGTTTAATTAAATTTTCTAGTAGGAATACACTATTCCTTATTTTTTTTTAGGTGGGAGCTACAGTACCTCCAGCCTTCCCCCTGCAGACACCTCTGCGATGATCCTTTTTCTATTCTTTTATAAAATAATTAAGAGATGTGGAAGACTCATCAACAAATTGAAGAAATCGGGTTTTTCATAATTCATCATTTCATGAATCATGGTAAGAGTAAATATTGTAAAATTATCAAAACAATGCTCTTTGTAACTCTTCATACTAATAAATGAATCCCTCTTCTACCTAAATATGTACATTGTATACCTAGTGGGTACCTTTTTTTATAGATATGAAGGTACTCAATTGATGTATAATAAATGTTTTTAAGAAATGCAACTTTAATCATTATTACCAAGAATTCTTAAGAAGACTTATTCATTCTTTCTTTGCATAGTTCTTCGAGGAAAGTGTAAAATATTTATAATGTTATTTTGTCAAATTGATGATAGGTGCTTTTAAAAGGATGTGGATAAATTTATCGATAGAGCCTATTTAACCTGCTCAACAGAGCTGTCTTATGAACTGAGTTTTGAATGGCTTTACACTCATTATGAATTGCAATGACTATAAAGTACCCGTTGGACGCATTATTTCAAATACATCAATGCCTACAAATTACAGGAAACTGATAATAAACTTTCTTTCTTTCTATCAACAATTATTTCTAAGGAGCAGTAGAAAAAAAATATATATTATTATTATTATTTTGATGTTTTCATGTATTTCTTTTTGAATTTTTTTTTCAAAAACATAGTTGTTGTTTTTACTGGAAATTTTGTTAAAATTTTTTTTTTAGTATTTTTACAAATATTGAAACTCCTCTCAGATAGTACATTGAATGAATAAAAAATAATTTCCTACTATAACATAACAAATACTCGTTACTTGCCTTGTTTTCATTGCAAACTGTATTCATTAAAAGGTTTCTTGAAATCCTCTCCTGGGACTCCGATTAACGGAAAATTAAAAGTACCAAGTATGCCGTGCAACAGTCTCTAGAGCCATAAACACTGACCTACGGATAAATTCATAGTGCTTCTAAAAAAAAAAAAAAATTTTACAAATAAAATAAAAGCCACCCCAGCTGCTCATGCAAGAAAATTACTGAACAATTTGAAATCCCACAGTAACCGAATCATCTTATATTCGGATGAGAAATAATGGATTGTCGACAGATCCCACAATACCCAAAATTATAGATGGTCGGCCAAAGAGAGATCCAATATATCCCATGTCTTTAAAACCAAGTTTCTGGGCGGCATCATCACCGTGGGATCATTAGGAGCAACGGTAATAAAATATTGTAAATGAATACATTTGAAATCGATTATTTAAGTTAAAAAGGTAAAAGTATACATATATAGGTTTAAGGAAATTGCATATTTGAATAAGATCGTAATTATATTGATCAGATCGCTAACCACAAATAGCCCTGATAGTTATATTGCTTTATTACAGTGAATTTCTGATCACCATTTTTGATGGGATTGCAATTTTTTTCCAGATCGCTCACAAGCCTGCAACAATGGTCAAAAGTCCACTAAAGCTCCCTACAAGCAAAAAGAACCAAAAATTATCTAACAAAAACAAGGCTAACTTCTGGTCTACCTCTATGTAATCCTTCTCCAGGCCTGACCTCAACCCTCTTAACTTTGTAGTTTTGGGTGTTTTGGAGAAGAGTGTTTGTTACAACTCTCATCCAATTTTGGATTTACTTTGAGCTGCCTTCATAACAGCCTGGTAAGCCATGGATACGGCATTCATCGTCAAGAGCTGCCAACCTGTTCGCAGGCTTGTCAACGTTGTTATTGCTTGTGAAAGAGGAAATATGGAATAAAAAGTATAGCTTAATAAAGTATTTAAACATATCACTAATTGATTTTGAGATGTTTTTTCATGATTCCATAAAAATAATGTTTTTCGTAGTTTAGTCATGCTCCTGCAAGTTTTGAATCCCCAATTTGTATTCATTGGGCACAACTAGATCAATTTATTATATGATTTTTTATTTTTTTTTTGAAATTTCTTAAAATTATAATCCTTGTCTATTTTTAAGAACAACAATTTGTCTTTGTTTTTTGAAAATCGCTCAAATTGGAAGATTTCTGATTTTTTTATATCGAGATTTTTTAGTTTCTGATTAAGTTTTTTTTTTAATTTTTTCAAGTATCTGATAAACTTTATTGCCTTTAATAAAGAAATGATTTTCTACATTTAACACATCTAGAATTAGATGTACAATTTTTGAAAAACACGAGGTTTTAGTATTTTTTTCATGAGGCATTACATTTGCAACACTTGAAGGCCATAAATAAGAATATTGCAATTCTTCTGCTTAATGACCCATTGATTATGTAATTACAAAACATGAAGTTTTTGAGCTCAAATATTGTCAAACTGCTCAAATCGCGGATTCCCAAACTCATAAATCAAATAATAATAAAATTTATTACTGTATGTGAATATATATAGACATTTTGCAAAAACAAACTTTAAAAAAAATAAATTATTAAATTGTATGAAGGACTAAAACAAGATTATTCAATTACAAATGGATGTGGGCTAAATTTTGGAATCAATGTGAAAAAGTGAAACAGGCGGCCAAAATCATTTGTGCTGTTTATGGACCCAATACAGTATCGAATGCAACAGTAAAGTGGTGGTTTCAAGGATTCCGTACAGGTAATATGAAGGTAGAAGTTGAGGCACGATCGGGTAGGTCCATCATCAAAAATATCGATAAAATAATGGAGGTCTTGGAGTTAAACTGGCATGTTAATTACATTTATGAATTTTAACTTTTATTTTATTATAAAAATAAAGAGAAAAACGCTCATAACTTTTTACTTCCCATATTATTAGTGCACTTGACTAGAACCCGTATAAAGTTGTTGCCAGGTCGCTGATTGAATCCCCTTGTTCTATAAGTTGACCCACAATAATTCATAAAACATTTTAGGATTACACAAATATAGCTTTATTATTTTCTTTGCACTAAAGTAGTTATCTACCTGGGTTTTACACGTTAGAATAACTTGAATCACTCATATATTTATTAGAGATATTAATAAATAATTATAATTGGCTTCAAGGGATAGTTTTTTCTTCCCAAAAAAATAAACAAAAGTATATCTCTCTTATCTCTGAAAACTGTCTTGATAAGGAATTGAAGAAACAGGAAAACAAATAAGACATGGTATTTGTTCCCTATTCATGATCTTGAACACTGATGCCACATCATTAAATGTTTATTCAATTGTCCTATCTCGCACTCCCTTCCCCGTGCATTTTGGAACAAACAATGAGGGGGTCAATTAGAATGATTAGCTACATCTATTGTGCTCTGTACAGCTCAATGGACCCTGTTTCTTCAATGACAAAATGATAGAAAAGAAAGATGGATTCTCAATAGGGGGCACTTAAACTACTATTGGATGATACATCCGGTTCATTTGTTGCATCTACACATGTATATAAGTATTTTTTATTGAATGATTCTTCTCACCTTTTAGAGACGCATTGTTCATGGGTGAGTGAGTACACAATTCATGCTTCATTGTTTTCAATGTGTGTTTTTTCTTCTTCTCCAGTGTGTTTTGAATCAAAAATAATGAGAAACCCGTTAGCACATACAACATAGATCTCTACTAAATAATATATCGTGATAACTTTGCTTTTTTTTAATGATATTTATTATTATATTTAGCAATACTTTATTATTAATTTTCTCTTTTTGATGATTCATGTAAAATTAAAGAGAATTAAAAAGCATTAATCACTAATTGTACCAAATATAATATACAATGATACGACAAAAGTTTAAGGTTTTAAATAAATGTACATAATACACGTACATACCCATGCAGTAATAATCTATATATTGCAACAAATGGGTTAATATATTCTAAAATGTAGCTACCTTTTCAGATAGTCACATATGCATTAGTAGCGTATGTTTGTCATAATATTGTTAACAACTTATCACTATAAATAAATACGAGTATAAATTGAAGTGAATAAGAAAGAAAGAGTATTTTCTCACAGGTTACATACTCAAATTAAGATGGTACAGCCTTAACCTCTGCTTATTGTCATTTTTCCTTAATTAGATTATTTGCTAAATTAAGCAGCTTCATTAAACCTAAATTAGGGCATCCATTTGAGTCCCTAAGTTATGGCAGATTATGTATTTTCAATGTTTTTCTGTTACCTTGGGCTTGATCTCTCATAATTTTTAGGGCATCTTACTGTTACTATATATAATCTTCGTACCAGATTAGATAAAAATCTTATGATCCATTTTTTCTGTAATTCTGGTGACCAACAAACAGGCAAACAGATGCAAAAACATAACCTTCATTCAACTTTGTTGGCAGAGGTAATAAGTGTTATAGAGTGTTAGATCTGTATAAAAAAAAGTAAAAGACTCCAGTCAATCAGTTCAGTTCTAATCCAAAATTTTAGTCTTCGGATGGGTCCTTATCGGTCTTTTATGTTAACTTAACTAAAATTACTTAGTTATTAACTATGCCCATTCAGTTGTTCAACATAATCTCTTTTAAGAGACAAAATACCGGAAGTTTAAAGTAGGTGGTGTGTGTCTAGTACTTATATTAATGATTTCTAGGTATAATTTATTATTAAAATTATAGTTAAGACTAGCAATAGATATAGATAGGACTGTAGGACCTACGTATCAGTCCTTTGGACCGTTAATAGTAAAAATCGGACTGATAAAAAAAAAAAAAGACTGAAGGAGGGGGGGGGGAGACTTATCAGGAAATTCTAAGACCGATCCAATACTAGCCTTCTTGAAACGCCAATTAGAAAACTTATAAGTGCTTCATTTCTTACCTGCTGAATCGTTAGACAAAAATTACGTTAAGGTTGATTTTGTATTGTTGTTTGCCAAGATGATTTAGTTGGATCAATAATACTGATAAAAAAAGAGGTGTTCTTAATTATGGGTTATAATTTTACCTGTAACGAAAAAGTTAAACGATACTCAAGGTGATAATACATTTTACGGAGATATTTTTTTTTCATTTCAAATGTGAATAAGTGACAAAGGACTTCATACGACAAGAAAAGTATGACGTTGAAAAACTAGGGGATGCAGCTATTTGGAGCGAAACATCCTACTTGTAAATCAAAAACTTGTAAAAAGCTATAAATTATTTAGGGGTTTCTTCCAATCCATGTTATTAGTAATCAAATGGTTATTAATAGATGTTTCAAGGAGTGGCGTTCAAAAGAAAGCATTTCGTTTAAATGTGTTTATTTTTTGAATAATTTTTTATTTCTTTCATGTTGGTAAATATTTTTTTCACGTCACAAATGTAGGTACATATAGAGTGGGGTCCCAAAACTTGCAGTAGCTTGACTTAATAACGAAAAATCTGATATTCATGGAAACAAGAAGAGCCAACTCAAAGCCAATCTAGCATATTTTTTAAATAATATATTTAGCTATATTTTGTATCCAATATGTCCTCCTTCACAAGCAATAACATCCTCGACAAGCTAGTGAATGGATTGGTAGTTCTTGGCGATGAAGGCCGTATCGTTGGCATACCACTCTGTCATAATAGCAGCTCAGAACGAATCCAAATTTGGATGAGAGGTGTGCAAGACATTCTTCACCAAGACCTCTCAAACTGCAAAGTCCAAGGAGTTGAGTTCAGGGCTGGTTTGAGGACCCATTGGGGCAAGACAGAAGTCAGGCATATTGCTGTTACAGAATTTTCGGGTTTTATTGGCTCTATGGGGTTGTAATTGATTTTTTAATGTTGTGGGAAGTCCAGATGGAGATCCCAAGAGTCTTTGCAGACTTTTTGACATTGACTGTTGTGTGGAGAAGACACGTGTACCCTTTTTGTTGTTGCTTCAATTTTTTTACACTCAGAGACAGGTAATAAAAACAAAAAGGGTTATTTTTGTTTCGTTTGGTTGCGTAGTGAAACGTTGTAACTAAAAATAACCTCGATAAAATATAAATAAATACTACTGCAAATTTTGGGTTTTGGGTATATTTGGTTTACATCAAAATATTTCATATCTCGTCCCATTTAAAATAAAAAAATAAGGGAAAAATCATGGATATACATATTTTACGTCTGAGTAACCTTCAATGAGAATCATTGAATTGTCTATGCTGCCAGCGTATGCCCTTTATATTTGAAGGGGGGACGTAGTGAATAATACATCAAATAATCACTGATCTGATTGTGTAAGGATATACTGAGGAAAACAATATCATCGTTATGGTTAAATTGAGAAAAAGAATAGGAATGAAACCACCTGGTTTTTTTTTTTCATGCAACGTATATGTACAATATACATGAAATAAAGTAAAAAAAAAAACTGCACTTAGTTCTTATAATAATAATAGTCATAAAATAGTTCAAACATTACCGAAGTAGATACAGAGTACATATATACATTCAAAGGAATTCCATGAGAAAAAAAGTAACTTTTTTTAAGGCACCATTGTTCACATAGGAAGCTTATTCACACAGTTAGGATAGCTCATTGAACGAGAAACAGAAAAAAAATTGGAGTACATACAAACACCAGCATTTTATTCATTCAAGTTATGACTTCCAAGTAATGTTAGGAATACTCAACACGATTTTTCGTGCAGAAAAAAAAGACACGGGGCGGCTGTTCTTTGGGACTCCAAATTTTGATAAATATAAGCATCCATATGTTGGCTTATAAAGAGCAATACAGCATCATCATTATGGGTTCATAAAATGAAACACACTCCGGTAAGGGTGGAGGTTGAACACAAATCTTAACTCCATTCCACAATTGTGTTTGATTATAGTCATTGTTGCAAAAGGGGTAATTTTATAAAAGAGAGAGAGAGAGAGGGAGGGAAGTGATAAATTATATATATGTGAACATCTTCAAGATCCTTTTAGAAAATTTCGCTTCTTTACAAGATCATAAAGGGTTCAAAGAGATAACTATGTGAATGCGTCAGTTCTGTTTCTTAAATATAAAAAAATGATTGGGAATGAGTTGTATCTTTTTTCTGAATATGAGTTTAATCTAGATATATAATATCTACATATTTCAAAAATTAAGGTTATTTTGCAGATATTTGTGGTAAATTACAACATAAAATGTTTTAAAAAAGATATTATAAAAAACTATGACCTTAACTTAATCCGATAAAAAATTAAGCCTTCATTATAGATTTTATATATAACTTTATTGCTTGTATATTCATTAGTACACTTAGATAATTAATTTCTATTTAATTCATACAGCAATTTCTTATAGTTCTATGTAATTATACCACTTAGAACACATTAACAAAGATTTATTGTAGCCCAATAGTCATTTACTCGCATTAATCTTGTTAAAAAATCACTGAATATACTCTGTAGAATCAATATAAAATGTGAGTTTGAAGTAGTACTTCTCTATTCATTAAACTATAGATATTCATACTTAACTTCTTAGTTGAGATATGATGTGCACAATTAAAACACACATCTAGATTTTTAAGTATACAAAGTGTATGGAAATGAGGGTAATCACAGATATATTTGTCTCTACCTTGTCGAGGGTTCGTGATATCATATTCATCTTCTGCGTCTCATACTTACTGAACCGGTCGATATCTACAAAGAATGAGAACATTATTTCACCAACATGACCATGACTGAGATCCAGAAAAAAATGATCGTTCAGTTAATTCAGGATGTAAAAACACCATTGTGCAATTTCCAACTTCATTAAAGGCCGCTAAGTCGCTATCTCGGGGACCTGCAAGAAGTTTCAAGAAAGAGGATCAGTCAAAAATACTCCTTGGAAATTCTGCCGAGAAAATAAAGGATGTCAAAGGTCATCTAGGGGGGTGAGGGAAAGTTTCCAAGGATTGGCAAAAGGTACATCTGAACCTTGACCAAGGGCCACATCATGCCCAAAACCACCATGAGCTTTTGAGGAATTACATAAATTGGATTTCTTTATTTAAAAAAAAAACAACAGCTCTGTCATATGTTTTCTGAGGCCTCTATGAAAAAAGGTTGGATCAAGCTTGCGAGTTGTTAATAAGATAAAGCGGTCAAGCTGCAGATCCTTATTTTCTCATTCGATAATAATTTCACCGTGGAAACGGCGTTCAACGTCCAAAATGACCATGTATAGATAAAGGATAAAACCTGGGTCTGTCATGGTCTGAGCAGGTATCTGGGAAGGGAAAATATGCCCTTGGTCTTTATTTTTTATCTAGTGTCAAGGTAAATGCCAAAAACTACCTGGATTACGTTCTCAGGGCCATTTCAACACTGGGCTAAGCAAGAGCTTAGGAACGAGCCTTGGACCTTCCAGCTGGATAGAGCCACCTCACACACTTAAAAAAAATCACACAAGACTGGCTCACAGCGAATTTTCCAAACTTTTTGCCTTAGTAAGAATGGCTATAAGATCCCTGGATTTAAATCCTACGGATTGTAGTTCATTATTGAAGAAAAGGGATGTGCCATACCGCACAAAGAATTTTGAGAGACTGAAGGCTTCGGACCAAATAATTTATGAAGTCGTCTGTGGCAACTGTGACGGCTGGAGGTGGGTATTTAAATGAATTTTTATATATTACAGAAAAGTAAGTTAAAATTATATAAACTAAGTTTAAATGTTGTAATTTTAAAAATAAACTTACTATTAACGTTTTTCTAAATGATCCCCCTTTTGGTACACTCTGTACATATCTGGACACATTTACGAGACAAAAAATTACTATTTCAACCATAAAATTTGTTATTTTTGTTGGGTAGTACAAATAGGTGAAAATTCGGCAGTGAAATTGTCTTGAAAGAAATTCAAAAACCGATTTATTACTTTTTTTAGTAGACAAAAGGTACCAACTTTGATTGAAGTTATTGAATCGATTTGGGGATTATAATTGACCTAGTGTACAGCAGATAATTTAGAAGAATTTAATATGTAAATAGTTTTTTTTTTTGTCATTTGTTCTTGGACAGAAATAGTTTGTGCCTTGATTATTATGCAAGACAAGTTAGTGAAATATTAAGACATACACAGATTGTAAAAAAAAAAAAAAATGACGTTGGCATGGACTCAGATCAAGTGTTACTATGTCAAAACTTGGTAAAGTAAAATTTCTTGAGGAATTCATTAGCATTTAAAGGAACATCTAAATATGTATGTACTATCTATTGCACATATAAACTGCACTTGATCAATGCATTTAGTGATGTTCAAGTAACATTTAAAAGGGTTACTTTGATAGTTTATAAACACTAAATTAAAATGGTTTTTTAAGGGTTACTATATGATTGAACTATTATTATAATTTTGGGGAACAACATTCATCATCAAGAGTCGAATGCAAGAATTTAATTTTGATTTAAATGCATTTAATATACATATGTACTATAATAATAAAATCCTTGACAGTTTGGGAATGCAATTATATATTAACGAAATATTTTAAAAAAAGAGACTGTCAATGCATTTACAAAAACCATGCACTGATATAATGAATGTATCATATAAATTCCTACATTTTTAAAAGAATATTCTCCCAGTACCTAAATATGTGTGTATCTATCTACCTATGCCATCCCTTTGGCAAGCCATAGAACAGCTATTAATTTAGGCCCTTTATTTGCCGTGAAGAATTTGGTGTTCTTTATAAAAGCTTGTGAATGTTTAAATATACATAAATATATTATATCTAAATTATATTGATTTAACACTTTACTTTTAAAAAAAATTTTATAACATAGTTGGAAAACCATTTTGATTTTTTTAAAAGTTTCATTTAAAATACAAGAATTTTTTTATTTTTTTTGACTTGCAAGTTGCTGGAAAAATTCAAAGTATATGCTTAATTTAAAAATATTAAGATAGGTGAAGCAAATAATAGCAAGTAATGTGCATCATATTTTTAGCAAATGTTCTATTATTCTTATAACATCTTGAGTTTAGTTTTTTAAATGAGAATAATGGTGAAATAACCTTTCACTTATATTATATATTAAGTGGTGTAATTTTGAATTCGATGCTTCTACACAGAATTAACCAATGATAAAAAAAGTTATTCATATATGTAGAAAAAATAAGTTTTGAGGGTTATTTTTTTGTAATTTTGAATCTTCTGCAAATTTTGCTCCATTTAATTTAGGTGAAGTATTGACCATTGTTATTTATGACTTTTATCCATCTTTGAAGAAGCATATGGCGTCTAAATTCAAGAATCGACCCAATTTTTAGTGTCTTCGTAAGTATTGAGGTGCTACCCGGCCAGGCCATGAGTCATCAAAACAAGTGGTAGTCGGAAGGAACAGTATATGATAAATACGGTGGATGAATTAAGACATCCACTTGAAGCGTCCTAACATTTTAATAATGCCTTTTGGCATAAAGCTTCATAGCTTGGCTCCATTCCATTGAGATGTTGCTAACGATGACCATCACCTGCACTTATCTTCAAATCAAAACAAACAAGCCGCGCTTCACCCAAATTCCGTTTTGTTTTCACGAAGGGTGACATAATGAAACATAAATAAATGTGTTGTTTTAACTTTAGTGACACGACAAAAACGGATTTTTGCAGGAAAATTTGACGTTTCAAAATTTATTAATAAATAGTATTTAACCAAAACCAAAAGGTGTGGTCGAGGGAGTTGGCATCAGAGTTGTCTGGATGGCAAAAGTTCATTGTTCTTTCAATGTTGGTTCAAAAGTGGTCTCATCACCCCCTTAAGGCTCTTTTCACATACTTTTTTGATAGTTCTCTGTACAGTCTGGTGTAAAACCCCGATATTTCTTGCACGGGCCCTCATGGACTTGAGGTGTTTGGCCTTGGCTGGGTTCTTTAACTTTTATGGGTCAAGTCTGGTCTTTATGGCTGAGCCTTTCTTCCTCTTCAACGTTTCGGATTTGCTGACGGCGTAGACAGCGGTCCTGGAGACGCTTATCTGTTTGGATTGCGCAAAAGATAATTCGTCGATCACGTCTAAGTGTCATTTTTTCAACTTTACTTAAGCTATAGAGCTCAGTTTTGTTTTGTTTTGTAACTAATTATTTTACTTTAATGTATCGAAATATGAATTAATTTCAATCACTCTACTTTAATTAATTATTGAATGAGTAAGTGTTAAGATTTTAATGGACTATCCTGTATGTAACTACATATATAAATCATACATCCAGACGTTATTTAAAAATGGCTGTAGAATCAAGAGTTGTTTAGATTAAACATTGAACTAAACAAACTAATAAACCCGAAACTTTAAAAATTATTAACATGAAAATCAAGAAACTTGTGACACCATTGGGCGGTGTAATTTTAAATACCTATATGTGTACTCATTGCACATAAATGTATCTGATTACTTGAAAACACGTAGACACATAATTTTGTCAAGTCATTAGACGTATACATAAAGATGGCTGCCACTAAACTCAATTTTATTTTTTTACTGCTACTCTTTAATTCAATTTTATTTAATTGTATCGTATGCTCCATGCTATGGTATTTATTACCTTTTGCTTATTTTGTGAATTTATTGAATCTTTCTATAGTATATAACCTTTACATTTTGATGAATAATTAATTCACATTATAAAATCAAATTTACACTTGTGAACTACATTTACCCCTTAAAATTAAACATTCCTTAATATCTATAATACAAAAATCTGTTTCTAATCTCCTTGTCTACCCACCTACATATGTATGTATTTGGGAATATAGAGTACCTAAAATAAAGCATTACTGTGTGTGTAGAATAATAGACATAAATTATGCAATGTCCCAGTATTTTACTTGTCCCAAAATTTTAAAATTTAAATATATATAACAAAACTGTCAAGTACCTGCCTCGGTAGCGCAGTAGGCAGCGCGTCAGTCTCATAATCTGAAGGCCGTGAGTTCGAGCCTCACCCGGGGCAATGTTTTTACTATTTTAAAGGTGTTCAATTGAAAATAGTTTAAGAAAATTTGACATTTTCCCCTTTGTATTTCTTAATATAGGCTGACCCAGCCCTACTTCATAATTGTGCTTCCTTATAAAAACTCTTATTCCTATTAAATATCATGAAAAGAAGTCTATTTCCAAATACAATTAACGAATACATGTTATGAATATTATTATTATTAAATGGAACCCAAGGACTTGAATAATCATGAAATAAAATAATTTTCCCTTCTTTTGTGTGTATCTAGTGTTCCTTGTCTCCTTATACCCCCTGGAACTTATCAGTAAATTAAGTTGATATAGTATTAGAGAAGAGTAGGAGCTTGGTTCATATTTAAAAAGAAATGATAATTCATAAAAGAATGAATGAAAAATGGTTCATGTGATTGTAGTTAGCTATGTATGAGAACAAAAAAAATACGCATACAATACAAAGGAAAAGGTGTAAATAATAAAATTGTTCATAGAGGAGGTCAAATGAAAGAAAAAAACATTATCTATGCGGATTGAAAACTTCCTCCTAAATGGAATTATGTGTTTAAAATATCTTTTTTGAATTATTGTAAGATACAAAATACCTAATCATTGAAGGGGATTTTAAAATGATGGTTTAACTTAACGATTGTTTCCCAAATATCAAGTGAAAAAGTTTTAAAATCTAGCTACTAAAGTTGTGTTATTGACGAAACTATAAAAATTTGAGACTGAGAGAAGATAAACATCTTGAGACTAATCGTAGGACCGATATTGAGAACAATATTTAAAATTTCAATAAATAAATATATCTTCATTTAAAAAGATACATAAGGAAGTCAATTCTGACTGGAAAATGTGAGCCATTAGGGGTCCTCTTTCTCGTTTAACGAGCATTTCTCGGAGTTTTACACCTACAAGAAATTCTTGCATTTAATTATTTCATAATTTATTAAATTGATATAGTTATAGTGGTATGCATTCATTTGAGTAAGGATTTATTTGGACAAAATTCTTGTGAGTGAGGTTCATTTGAGTGACATTTTATATAGTTTACATAAACAAAAGATATTTGTAAAGAGAAAACTAAGTATAGCGATTGGAAAAAGAAGCTACGTTTGATGCCTGTTTTTGCTTCTGTTTGTTAGTTAGTTTGTTGCCTGTTGGTCACAAGGATTATTGGTAAAGTTGCCAAGCGATTTTTATCTAACTTGGTAAGAAGATTATATTTGATTACAGCAAGAGGTCATTAAATTTTGAGAGGTGAAGATAGCACAAAACATTAAAAATACATAACCGGCCATAACTTTGGAAACCTTGTTTTAATCAATGATACCATAAGTCCTGCTCCCTCCTTTTCCTCGCACTCTTACAAAAAATAAACAATACAAGATAAATGGTGTGATTATTAGACGTCAAAACTCAGCAAAGTGGTGCATTAAATCAAATGTAAGAAATATAGTGGGAGAAACTGATGTTTTTTTCTCCACTCTGAGTGTGATGGGGTTCAAACTCTTCGATCAATGGGTCTTCGTGGAGTAGGATTAAGAAAAAAGGATAAAATTCTCCGATCATTCTCGTAAATGTTATATACTCAAACCTTGGATTAATGTGCCATATATAACTTAGTTAATAATTGAATATATTTTGAAATGTCACTGAAAATAAGGTCACCCAAGTCGCTCAAATTAATGTCACTAAGATGATACTTGCTCAAATCAGAGAACACAGTGTATAGTGTATACATGTGTATTTACAATACAACAAACATCAGCACCACCTAAAATTAGCTTGTTCATCACTTAATAATTTACTTTTTTGTTGCAGATAGGATTGGGTCACAGAATTTAAAAAACAAAAAAAAACAAAAAAGACTCTTGGGTTTTTAAATTATCCCAACCCGTGCACTATTAGTAAAGATGATAAAAATAATAATTGAGAATATATGACTAAAAAAAAGTTAAATATATTATTTCTTCTTGAAATATATTTAAAAAAAAACATAAATTTTGTTGTCTTTTCCTCGGACATGTCATCTTTTTACAACTTGCTCATATAATTTATTATTAATTCAGGAAATGTTTGGTTTTATGAAAATCCAATGCCCCGGATAAAATATTGCTTTAAATGGAAAACAAAGTTTGCGTTAAAGAGAGTACAAAATCCAAGAAAAAATTTTTACAGCAAAAAAGCATTTAAAATTCAACATCCGAAATGTTCTTTGTAAATAAAAACTATGTCAAATCCTAAATATATTTTCTTAAAAAAAAAAAAAAGAAACAAACCATAATCAATAATAGTATGCATTTATATATAAATGTATAAATATTCAGAATACTAACCCCTCCTCTCTATGCCAAATGTCCTCTTTTTTGGAAATTCAAAAATGGTCACCCAGGTTTTTTCCTCCTATTCTTTACCTTTAAATAAAGAAAAACTCAATTGTCATAGAATGGTGTCGGTTATTTTATTTCTGGATGTAAATGGAATTTCAAACAGGAACACTTACATACTTCATCGTGTAGTATACGAGTATTATCCATTACTTACTTGCACTACTGAAGCGGCATTATTGTATTTTTTTTGGTACAATGCACCTTATTTATGAAAGCAAAAATAATTTGTCTCACATGATTTAACCAAAAGTTCTACAACCCAAAAATGCATATAAAGACTCAACCTGAACAAATTACAGTAGTGTCTCCTGAAACAACCAGGATAACACACACGAAAAAGGATATTCATATAGGAATATAATAGCCAGATGGGTCGCTATGAGAAAATACGTACAACAATCATAAATATGTACAATACATACACATAATGCCATGAAAATGGTCTGAAAACGCACATACACACAACAGAGAGTCTAAGATTGTCTCCCTATTATAACGAATAAAGAGGGAAGAAAACCAGACATGACTGACTGAGACTTACAACACACGCTGAAATAACGCAGATAATAATAATAAAGTAAGAACGATTCAGCTGTTACATCATCATGCTTTTATGTAGTCTGTAGTATCCTACATCATCCCGCCAAAACAATTCCATTCCTCCTATAGTAACTAATAGAAAGAAAGAGAAAGAAAAGAGAGGGAAATGACTGGAGGGAGAAGAAGAAGAATAGAGTTTGGGGGGTTGAAGAATGACGCTTTACGCAGATTGTAAACTCACGTGGAATTATGTTGTTGTTGTATTGTTACTATGTGTTTGAAGCTGACTGACTAACGGAGGGAAATGGAATGAAACAACGATCCTATATGTACTATATAGACCATACATAGGCGTTTCTTTCATAGAGCTGAATAACCCCTTTTCGAATGCATTGTAATGTCTTGGAAAACAAAGAAAATGTGGAAAGGGTAGGAAAGCATTTCCAGCAAGGCTCATTCTTAGGTTATGTTTGACCTTAAAAAACATTATAACATGTGGAATATAATATTAATTATATTCCTATATAGCTAAACTGGATTCTTAAGACATATTGACGCAAAGTCCTCGTCGCTTGACCGAATATTTGTGACGTCATGTCCAAAATATGTTCATTTAAATATTTGATTTTGCATACGGTTTTTAAAGAAAAGTAGTTAAGAAATACTTAATGAACTCAAAGTACCTTAACTACACGTTTCTAAAGAACGTGAGACAATAGGTTTCAACTTTGGGGGAGAAATTAAATAAATAGACAAAAGATCAAACAAAAAAATCAAAGTTCATCTTTTGGTTTTAAAAAAGGACATGTAATTTTTAATGAAAAAAGTTATCTAATTTAATTAAAAACATATAGATTTTCCCGTGGATATTGATGAAATTTGGAGAGGATTCAATCTTTGCTTTAGAATGTGAAAAGATAAGTTAAATAAAAGGTAAATGAACGACTCTGTAGAAATGCTACTACTCTCAACCTCTTATAGGTACGTATTATGTATGTATGAATTGTAACTATGCCCTTTACATCCACGCCTTGTACTCTATAATCCGGATGGGAGTTACCCTTCCAATTATATGTACAAAAGTACATAGAACGTCTAAAATACTCCTCACATATTTGGAACCTAACAAGGATCCGCCAATAATAATAATATTAATATTAGAGGGTCCATCAACAACTCTCTCTCTCTCTTTATTTAATCAATATACACTACGCATTTTTACATAACAGACAATGACGCATGACGCCCATCTTTTTTTCAGACAGTACATTCTACAACGCAGTGTCTGGAATAGTTAAAAAAAGAATTTGAACAACGCAGCAGCTGTCTGGACAGTTTTATGCAGGACCGCTCTACTTACTGTTACTAATCCCGAGTTTTTTTTAACACAGACTCAAAGATGTTTCTAACAAAGGATGGCAATGATTTATGCAGTCAAACTCTAAGTATACTATCAATAGGCATGATAGTAATTGTCTCTAAGAGTTACTCAAAATTTATGTTTAAAGCGTTTTCATTTGAAGTCAGTACTGTTGATATTTACCAGCTTTGGGGAATACACAAATACAAATTAATATAAAAAAAAGTATAAACTATTGTGTATTTGAGTGTAAAAACAGGAACAACAATTAAATAATACCTATGTATTAAAACTATGTCATTACAACGTTATATAATCTTATTTATAATATTGTAGCCAGTAAAATAACTATAACAATAATAAATTTTTTGTATACAAATTACAGTGAAATCTATCCATTTCATAGGGACTTTCAGTGCTTTTTAATTTGATATAATTAAACAATGTAGTATACAATACTTTTGTATATAAAGTGTTATTTAAATTTTTAAGGCTATTTGATAAAGTTTCTTGAGGATTTATTATGATGGAAAAAGGTGCTATATTATGAGATTTTTTAATTCTAAATAGATCAACCCGCATCTTCTCTGTGAGTCTACTTTTTCTACTAATGAATTACTAGTATCATCTTCTTAGTATAATCTCATTTCTCTTTACTAATACTAAGCTCCTAATTATCATCTTTGGAGAATACGTACTTATTATGTAATCAAATATCTCCAGTTTATAATACCTATATTCAAAAAGCGATGATTTTTATGAATAAAAAAGTAATATTCATTTACCAAATTTATAAAAGTGGGTGGCAAGGCACATAAATAAAGTTTTAATTCAATTATTTTCTTTTAACATCAAACAAACATTTTCCAAGTAGCAGCAATGGCGTGATATTTTTAAATCACATAATTTTCTACTTGTTTTAGATTCTTATAGTTAATTTAATTTGATATGTTATTATCAGCATATTAATCGACATTTCAATGCTGCTTTCATGACTCAACTTTTGCATGGAAACAGTTTATCTGATAAACATATAAATTAGCTATAGTGAAGAGTAAATTGATTTTTTGTTAATGACTTTTTTGACCTGAACTTCCCGTTACATCTCTCCCCCCTCCTCCTAAAATAATATGAATTTTTTATGATTATTATTATTATGAAATGTACTTCCATGTACATTGTACACTTGACCTAGAAATGTATGATTGGTTAAAAGTAGTGAAATATTTTTTCCCCTTAAAGTAAGTCATTTAAAAAAACACAGCGAGCTCATTAGATCATAACAAACGTCTATTTATTTTTTACGATTATTTTTATAGCCTATTTACTTAGTTATTCAGTTTGTTATTCGTGCTATAATTACATTATTTCAGGACGACAAATTGTGATTATTTTTTATTGTAACAACCATTAACAGCTCATAAGGGAGTCATATTGATGTAATTAAATATTTGTTGCATTTATTTTCTTAATAATTAATTGAAGGAAGGAGTGTCTCCATGGCGTTTGAATTCTCTAATAAACATAAACTAACTTAAGGGTTGAGTATAATTAAACTCGATAATATCAGATAAATGATTAATTACGTAAGTAAACTACTAAAATGTTAAATTGTAGTAATATTTGAAATACCGGCTGGTCTAATCTGTACACTTACTAATTCAATAATGAATGAAGGTTGAGAGATTGAAGTTAAATCATATTTTGTTATATTAAAGCATAAGTAAGAACTTACAAAAAAAAAAGACAAAAAAAAAACCTGAGTTTTCTCTAGCTTACGTAGAAGCAGATAAAATGACTCTTGAACATGATCAAATTATTTCCATTCACACACTTCAAGCAGTTTGGCATCTTCAGCAACTCCGAAACGTTAAAAAGAAGAAATAATGAGACCTTCAATGCCATTCTGAGCCAGTACTGAAACGTCATGACAGAGTACTACATCCGCCGCCACCTGGAACCCATAATTGCCACTAAGGTCGGCTACATTAATGATATGGTGAGCACTGTTCCACTTCTATTTATAAAACTAATTTTGGGTAATTCTATTGTTAATTAATAAATTATATCTTGTTTAATTTTAAAAGTGGAAGTTATTTTAATGGACCACTCGGGATTGATCATAAGTCAAACTTTTCATTTTTTGTTTCTTTAAACTACATAATGTTTTTTCTGGATTTTGAACAATTTTTCAGAATGAAAAAACTCAGACAGACTCTTGAAATAGTTTCAACTTTTGATATGTTTAATGTTTATTTTATATATGATTTTATAAGATAAATACTGAATGTAATACATCTCCTTTTAAAGTAAATCAAAAGGCTATAATATGAACCCAAAAAGTACTTCAATTTTTTTTCTTACAAATAATACAACTCTAGATATTTTAATAAAATAGATGAACATATTACTCAAATTCTGGCAGAAAGATTCAAATTAATTTTATCCTTGCGTTGAAAGGTTATGCTTTATATACAAATTAATACCCCGTTAATTCAATCTGCTCAGATTTTGTAAAACAAATTACCAAAGAGTTCTTACTCGAATAAATACTCGAACTCAAGTCCAGACTTGTATTGGAGTTGGATAAGTAACCATATATATTGAGTGATAATATGGAATCAGAATCGTCTTGAAATAGTTGCCAATAATTGGAAATAGTATTGTTCGGAAAATCGGAACTATAGTGGTATCATTCTACTGACGGATTTTAAATGGTACTTCACCAAATCAGTATTAAAAACACTACTTGTAGGTTGGTAGCGAACAAGCTCCATCAACAAATATTGCCTTCCTCCCTTCGCTTTTTTGTATTAATTAAAACTTTTATTTATTAAGACAGGAGGATTTTTAAGTACTTTGTATATAAAATAATTACTATAAAAGATCGAACATGAACAGAAATGAATAATATCATCAAACTTATTACATTCAGATGTATTGGCTTATTTAACTCGTCCTCACACGTACTACAGTTCCATTACATAATAAAAATATGTCCTGTTGATGAAGTAATTCGCTTCTTGCTACTCTCCAAGAAAAATTTATCCTTTATATATAAAGAAAAACAATTGTATGTATGTAAACATAAATGTGTAGATAAATTTTTTATCTACCACAAACACAAATCTTTCAAATGTCCCTATAAGTCGATATGAAATACCTTTAACGTCATTTTCGTTGTATATTTTTAGTCTAACTAATAATACAAATTTAATTACCGGAATTTTTTTCTCGAAAATAATGGTTTTATGAGAATGTTATAGTGGACAACGAATCGTAGGTACAATGTTGCTATTCAACTATAATTTATTTAATCTGAGTAATAAGCAATACGTGTTTTCTTTGCTATAATAAAATTGAAATAAAGCAGATCTATTTTCATTTTTTTTTATCAAACCCAACATAGTTGCTATCAAAATGAATCATTCATTGTATCAAATGCATATTTGTACTCAATTTATCTTTTATCAACTCGGAATCACGTGGACTCGGACTTGCCCAAAGTATCGTAATTATTTGAAATATGTATGGACTTTCAGGTATATTTGAGAATATCAGAAAACTTAAAACAATGAGTTCTATATAGGATAAATGCAGACAGCATAAATGAATAAACATCAAAGATTAATCATTTTAAAAATCTGATTTTTTTCATTATCGATGAAGCCTTTAAATTTTTTCAAGGGCTTATGAATCTTATTTATAGTTACACGTATTCATAATTGTTACCCAACGTTGCGTGGGAAAGGGATAAGAGAACAGAAAACTTAATTGAAAATAAAAGATGAAGAAGCACGTGGCAGTGGGTAAAAAAATGGTTGTTTATTTTGTAGTATGTGTGTAATTAGATGGTCCATTTTGTTTACTGGTTATCCCTCACAAAACATGGAAACACGCAGTGTAGATAGACTCATGAAATTAGATCTCAAAACAAATTGCTGTTTCTTTTTATACATTTGCTTACATATATTCACAAACAAAACATTTGTTCTTATTTTGCATTGTTTAAGAAAAAGAACATTATCTTTGGTTAATGCGGCCATGGGTTAAATATAATTTATATTAGACATACTGTAACTGTATACGTAATATTTTTAATTGATTAAACGAACTATCTTTGACATCCCCCTTTCATGTATGTACTTATGGATTAAAGGTACTATATTTAAAAAAATAGATTATTATATTATATACATATATACTTTTGTCAATATATCTGATAATTTAATGTAATATTGTTCCCTTTTTCTTATTAGATAAATCTCTGTTTTTTCCTAGCGCTGAATCCGATTTGTACAAAGATTAGATATCTAAAAAATATATATCGGAAATCGAAAAAAGTGGAATAAAATAAAAAGCTTTTCATTTTTACTTCCTTCCACAATCTTTACAAATTCTGTCCATGACTACTGAGTATGTCTAAGACCATTTTTGACACCCCTAAGACTACGAGAGTAAATCCCTTTTCTTTTTCTTTTGAAGGAAGTTTTTTTTTCCTTTCTCATATTTTTTTGTGGTACAGAATGAATAACTAATCATTTATTTTTTGGATTTTTGGAATAAGCCCTTTTTTATTCGAAACTTGATATCTGCACTATTGATGTTTCCATTCTAATCATCCATTTAACAAATGGTAAAAAAAAAAGAGACACACACACGGACAGACGATGTGATATGAATAAAAATACAGGGGTCAATTTATTCCACTTCTTTTAAAGGGATGACAATCACCTCTGACATAAAGGGTTGAGAAGTAAAACGTAGAAAACGTTAATGTTATTTTTTCATTAACATAGGAAGGTTAAGTGGTGATTTTTTTTAACATTATGGTTCCTCCATCTCTTGTGCATAAAGAAACTATAATAAACATTTCAAAATCATGAGTGAGCAAGAAGCCAAAAGGCAGATCATCTCAGATCTCCTAAATGCTGAATCTGAGGTGACAAGGATGATGTACATTGTGAAGTGATCTAGGAGCATGGATTTCTAGGTGGATAAGATGAAGACCTCTAAAGGAAAGCAGGAAGTGGAGACCACAATTTATAAAGGTATATGGAGTTCCTCTCGTAATTGGCAGAGAAGATCAAGATCAAGGAGGACCCCATCAAATCCATGAATCGCCTCACCAACAATTTCTCTGTGGCTTCCAGGACCATCAGGAAGGCTGTGAAGTGCTACTTGGTATATGAATCATTACCAAGAATCCCAAGTTACCTTCTGACAGAAGTTATTAAGTTGCTGCCAAAACCTGTTCATATTATAGGTATTTGTTCTCCTCTCAAAAAATCTTTCAGAATCCTTCGATTTGACCTCCAAATTGTGATCCATGGACTTTTGATTAACTTTATAATATATTAGCTTTCAGATTTAGTCCAATTAAATAATAATATTGGCGTACATATTTATATAAAATTTTTTGCAAGAAATTGAGAATTTTTTTCGTGGTTGCTTACAAAAATTAGCTTTCCCTCCACCTCTTTTTGTGCTTTGTATCATCAGCACGTGAAACAACTGCTATGATTATAATCGGCGATAACTTTCGTATCATGTATGTATTGTTATATCCGAGTTCATTGAACTTCTTTTCCTTTTCTCTCTCGTATTATTTTTGCGTTTCAACCCTATCTGTCTCTCTATCTTCATCAACTAGAGAAAGGAGGGTGAAATACGACAGGGAAATTTATATATGCGAGTATATATATTTATATATATAAATCTCTTTACCTAAGGATTTTGGGAATTTTTTTGTAATGGACATTTTATACTTTGAAAAATGTAAGGAAATTTCAACAAACTTATATGTATATAAATTAGAGATACTCTTCATGATGGAAGGAGTAAATAGCTTGATGATCACAGTGTTTTGATAATCTCTGCATAGATACTGAATATATGAAAACAAAGGTCAATTTATTAATAAAAATGTGACTTTTTTTTCATATTATAGAACAACAATAAACTATAAGCTGGTAAAGTATAATTAGCTTTCACCCTGAGTGGGAGAGTGAATCAATGACTACATACATCGTGAACTAAAAATCAGGGGTTTTGAATAAATAAACCCGTTTAAATCACCTATCAAAAAAAAAAAAAATTGATTAACCATTTATAATGGGCACAATCTATACGCATGATTACCAATCAACTCTGCTAAAAACTTCTATTGATAAGAGTGCGATCGATTTCATATATATTTTTGTTAAAAAATAGAGTAAATATATGAATTCACAACGCACTTTTTTTTATCACCAAAGATTTTGACTTTTTGATATATATATATATTTTCGTAAACAAGAAGGACTCAAATTTCATTCTATACAAACAATTCAATAACATTTGAAAAATATAACAAGTCTCACAAAAAAAAAAAAAAAAAAAAAAGATAGTGTCACGTATATATACGAGTACGAGTATAACTCAGACATATTTGCCATCATTACCATTTTTCAGACAAAAAAAACATACCTAGTTACAATTATAAACTTAACCTATAAAGATATATTATTATTAAGCTAAATTTTGAATTGTTATCTTACAGATACTTAATTTAAAAATATGGAGCTATCTAGATTTATTCTATATCAACAACAATTTGAAAAGAAAGAAATGTGCGACGTTGAAAATGTTACAGTATATTGCTTCAGAAATAAGGTAGTTCGCTCACCTTGGGCGTGTATGGACTTGGAAAACTCACCATGAATGCAAGTATATGTATGTATTGCAGAAACATTATTGGTAGTGTTGTGACATGCCTTATTTATTTGGTCTAGTCTAGTCTGATGTATCATGTTCTATCAGTCCTTGGGTCCGGTCCTTCGGATGGTTTGTACAAGAACGGATTATAAAAAGAAGAGCTAAAGTTGAGTGACGTCATCAAAAATCGAATTTTGTTAGTTTTTCGGACGGTAATGCAAGACTGAATTGGACGATACTGCAGTCACAAAGAAATGTTGACACAACACTAATTATTGATACTTCTTAAAGGTTGAGAGGAAGTTTTTTACTCCAAGGGCTACCTTTTTAGTATTCAATATGTTACAATATGTCCTTTATTGTTGTATATTGATGTTAAGCTAGGATAATTATTGCATTACTTAGGCACAATATATAATTTTTAAAAATAGTTTAGGGCAATAAATCCAGGCTAGGGTAAATTAATTGAATATAATTTCATTATGGGATTATTTGATACATCTATTATTTATATAATACAATACGAAGAAGTTGATTAATCATTGTTTGATCATTTCGATCAAGTTATTTGTTATGTAGGTACATCTTTAAACAAAGTTTAGAAAGCCACTGATTCGTAGAATATGTGATAATTATTTTTTTTCTTCAATAAACGTTAGACCATATTGATTAAATATCAATTGTCCTTATCATAGAGTCATCATGAAATTGAGTGGCAATAAATGATACACTTAGTATGTACGTTATACTCCTTTCTACAAATTAGGATGTTCTCTCTCAACACAGTAGATATAAGGGCATATAAGAAGCTGGGATAAACAATAACAACTACAGACTTTTGTCCCCTTTTTTTGATTAATCAATTATCCATGTAACCCTCCCCCCTTCTTATTTGGTGGACAAAACTATAAATTACAACTCCTGTTGTAAAAGTACAAGTTTATACACAATAGCCATATACGAGGATATATGTATATGGTAGTTACATGCCAACAATGTATATTTCTTAACTATGAGTATGTATCGTTTTGTCAAAGTTGATCCATAATTAAATATTGGCACACATTGATCTAAAATGCTTAAATCAATTGATTATTAATTCATTCGACATAAGGTTCTCTAAAAAGAGAAAAAATATTGATATCCATTCATATTTGTTCAATAATATATCTATATTTGATTTTGAAGTTGATGGTTTTTTATGTGTTAGTATGATTTGAACTATATTATGATTACTATAAGAAGGGGGTGGGTGGTTTTCATTGGACCATCTCCAGAATTATGATCATGATATGTTCAAACGAACCTCTCTCTTTTTTTCTCTATTTCTCAGTCTCTAAGGAGCAGATGTCGTCTGGATTTTCCCTCTTTTTTTTTGTCTGGAACTGTTTCTCTCTCTCTGCTTCATCGTTGTTTTTCTCTTCATGGAATGAACTTCCAAAAACAATTCTATTGGAATGTGATATATATAAATATGTATATGTCTTTTAAAGTATGATGAAGAACTGCAGTGTGAGAAACATTATAGTATAGAATACTACTTAAATTTCGAAATATAACAACGAGCTTCATCTTCAATTTAAATTTTCAAATAGTTGCACAATCAAACAAAATATACTGAGTAATTTAGATAACAGATCAGAATTAAATATATGATACCACAAAAAATTTACTTATCTAGCCAAAAAATGAGTTGCTATACCCTATTTTGATATTAATTGTGTATGTTTTCATTTATTTTGTTTGTACCGCTTTCACTCCCAAAGATATTTTCATGCTGTATGGTTGTATGTACGATACATATATAATATTTATAAACCCTCTAACTTCAAATATCGATCCGACATATCTTCTATTATTATGTATGTACATATTTTAGTTGTGGTGACTTTTTTCATCCCTGAATTTTGTGTTAAAAGTAATTAATCATCATTGCAATTTGACAAATTTTCAAACCCCTCTTCATTCGACACACAGAGAAGCACTTGCACCATCTGTGCTAGAATATGAAAGAGTCAGCGCACTGATTTATCATTATTCATTTTTGCACAAGAGGAAATGAAATGGTTGCTGTATTTTGATGATGATAATGATCCTGGAAAAATGCATAATTTAATATTCATTCTTTTATTTGTTTCACACAGACATTGCAAAAAAAGTAAAATAAAAATAATGTATGAGACCGCTTTTCATGTTTATTTTCATACAAGTTAATTAGCTCCTTTTAATTGTGTGTCATTTTCTGTTATTGTTTACATTTCTGTAATACATTAAGTCACACTGACGGAGTGGTTAAGATTTGCATGTAGAGAGATTTATTTGTGTAGCTTGGTACATATTATGTAGTTGTACATCTTATACAAAAGGCCAGAAAAAAACGCAGTTGGTGGAAGTAAAATTAAATGATACACTTGGGAAACTTATTGTGTTTAATTACCATGTTCCATTCTCTCCCTCCCTTCTTCATCTCATTATTACAACCTCTGGTCGCAATTTAATGACGGTCCAACAAAAATGGTTGAGCTCTATTAAATTAGGCAACTACATACCTATTAACACTACTAAAAACTATAAAAGTTTTTAAAATAACTTCGAATTAATGACTGGATTCTAACTTTCATGGTATGGTAATAGTAAAACTATTACAAAGTTTTACAAGTCAACATAAAAAGTAAGTGCAAATACTATGTCTTCAATAAGAAAAAGTCATGTTTAAGGGTAATTTATCTTTTGGTATATCCTAAAAAAGCTGCACACTCCAGGTCAGTAGTACTTCCATTATCTGCAGAAAATATAAATATCTCCTAGTACCACCATACTGGCAAAATTGATTATACAATAGGACAGGCTTAATCTATTTATGACGTTCCTTCATGTTCCTCCAGAATAGTTATTCCTAATTTTTGATCACAACAGAGCCTTATAGCCTTTTTTAATATCTTGCACCGTAAAAATATGTATAATCACATATTGTATTAAATTTATGTGAAATCTCAGGGAGCCTTTGTCGATGCATCCTGGAGTATAAGGTCTCCTAGCAGTCCCAGTTAACAGCCACTCAAGGGAAGATTGCTCACGTACTCCAGTGTTCTAGGGCATCCAAGTTACTACGTCTGAACTATCTAATTACATTTAAACAAGTTCCAAATAAGGTAGTGTTTAGACCATCGTATTTTGCTTCTTTTTGCGATATTTTTTCATAGATGATTAAAAAATTTATTTGATAGTTTTTTAACAAAATCAAGAGCCGTTCGAAAAAGGAGAAGTCCAATGAAGATTTATTTGCTTAATTAACTTATAATTATGTGGATCTTAATACCTAGAAAAAACCAAGGTAGGTGGTAAAAGGAAGTATTAATCACATGGATGTAAAGCACAAAGCGCTCTATATTTAACTCTTAATAAATGTAAATTCAGCTCAGCCAAAAAAATTCAAAAAGAAGATTCACATAATTACACTTATAATTAGTGTAAAGGTCATTGACAGCTCTGAAAAGGACCACTATTAGTTCTTGAAAGTAATTACCTACATTTATATGTATTGAGGACAGCCAATAAATAAAGTACATACAGAATACCAAAGTGAAAAAAGAGAACAAGACGCTCTGATAACGTATGTCTCTTAGATATATATATATATATTTATAATAATTAAATATTATTCTCTTAATATATAGTCAGCAAAAAAGAAAAAAAAAATAACTCAAAATGTTTCACCTGTGTTCCTAACCGGAAATTTACTTTTTTAGAGAATGTATCCTATGTAATCTATTCTTTAGATACAATAGTATCAACGAAGTAAATAATGGACAGATGTGCAGCTAAATACTTTCCTAGAATATCAAGGGTAATACCAATGTCAAGATTCTTGAGGTTATAACTCATACACTCAGCTCCGTGTCATATGAAAGAATAATCCTACTCAAATCCTCAATAATTTATTTATTTTGTATAATTTTTTACCTTCTATCAGTGGAAAGAATATTGTCAATAATGTTATATTGTTTCAAAATATATTTGAATTCTTATCACTACATAAATAGGCTATTTTCACTTCTGACAACATACTAGGTGTTTACATAGTCAAACTTAATAGTAATTGAGTAAACAATATGCACAAAAAATATTCTGAAGAAAGTGGTATATGGATTCATGAGATATACTTTTGCGCAAATGATTATTAAAAATGACTCATAGTCACTTACATATAGCTTTTACATTTTCCCACCTGTTTATACTTACGAGTACAAATGTATATATTCACAAAAAATTCTTCCAAATATTGGTAAAATTATTCATCTGTCAATATACTTACTCCATAAGAGTCGTCGCAAAACCAACTGTTGCCATGCATAAAACAAATTTGCAAAAAAAAAAGAAAAAAGGAGGGCAAAAAAGAAAAAGAGTTAAGTAATGTTAAACAACCGTTAATGGATTATATTTACTCGTATATTCTTTGACGTTTGAAATTCTCCCCTTTCCTGCCTTTTTAATATTATTATTTTTTTCTTTTTGACTAAGGCAATACAGACTTTTAAAAAGACTTTTTTTTTTTTAGAAAAGAAGGGGCAGTAGGACAGAACTTATTGAAGGTCCTGTTTCCATGTGAAGAGCCATAAAATTTGCAAAGAATGATTTGCTCTTTTATATTGTTTTTAAAAAGACATCTGCGAATTTTTTTTGGAAAGGGTTTAATGGAACAAAAAAAGAGTTATTATGATGTTTATTTGTATAGAAACGATTTTTCTTCTATAGAAATGCCCTTTTGGCATTATTTTTACTAGAAAGCATCAGGTGGCACACTTTGTACTTACACATATAGTTGTTTAAACATCTTTATTATATATCGAACGTTTGATGAGCAAAAGCTTTTACAAACATAATAAACTAAGGAGTCAGAAAATCTCTCTTCTTCTCAATTATTCTCATAACTCATAAATCATATCACAGAAGCCATATATCTTAATTAGACTGTAGGAAAAAAATATGTTTCAGGTGTTACCCAACTTTTCCATTCAATTTAAAAAAAAAATATATATATATATAAAGAAGTAAATTTTCTTGAAGAGTCGTTAAAAAATAAACTTTTGATAAATTTTTGTCTGTTGCCAGTACAAGATGCTGCAATACATTTTTAATGTTACTATAAAAATCTTTTTAATATTCGTTTACTCATTATTATAAAATTAAGAAAGTTTACCCTATTTTCGCTTTAAAAAAATGTGTTCATGTACCTAAATAGTGGGATGGGGGGGTGTTGAAAGGATCCTCCCACAAACTTAAAAGAAGAGGATTTTGAGTCAACAATTTGACACAGCTTTCAAATAGAAATTATATAATAATAAAAAAAAATAAACCAGAGGTGACAATGGTTTTAATGAGGAGGGTGTGTACAAATGGTTTGACAAATGATGAAAACTTATAAATGATGAAGCATCTAAGGAGATTACATGAGTCATAGAGTAAGGGTTACTCTTACAGCCCTCAAATGCTCTCTTTCTTAAAAAAAAAAAAATGATAGACAACAATAAATAATGATTATTCCATTGACGTAATTTTACCGGTTTTAGACATCTATATTAAATATATAATCTATTTTATGCCTATGTTGTATGGTTAGATAGGTGGTATATGTATAATGATGAAAATCACGTGTATTTTTTAGCTCACCCGTTTTTTTGGAATTGTTAATATAAAAAACGAATTTTCTTTGCCTGAGCTATTGTCATTATTGTTTAACTGTTGAGGAGTTAACTTCTTTTTCTACTACATTCAGATATATTCAAAATCTGATTCAACTTTCGTGTGTGCACCGATAAGGTGAAAAGTAACTTTAATGATTTGTTGTGGAGTTATATTTACTAATACTTGTTGCACTCAGAGTAGAACAAAAGATCGACAATGGAGTAATTATTGCCAATGCCCTTGTTTATATCCTTCCCTTTACACCTTCGTCACAGCTGACTATAGCTGATCAAATGAAACGTCATGACAGCCAAGCTATTTTCCTACAAAATTTCCATCATTATCTATGAGCCTATAAATATAGCTTTGAAACAACTCTAAGAAGTAATAACAAAGCTTATGAAAGAAAAACGTAAAAAAAAGAAGAAAGAAAAAAACAACAAAACCTTGAGACGTTCAACTGTCTACAAAAGTATGAAAATATGTACTATGTTTTGGCTACCGGAAATTCATCACGAATTACATAGATTTACTCGGCAATGAATGAACGTATTTATTTTTGTTTTCCAAAAGTACATACATACTACTGTCTGAAATGAATATACAAAACAAAAAAATGTATTCATAATATCAAATTAAATTTAGAATGATGAGAACAGTAATATCAGTCTTTTTCTCTCAATTTTCCCAACACTGCACTTATTAACTATGTATTAATAAGACATTAACTTTCATTAAAAAAAAAATATTTTCATTATTAATTTTAATATTCTTTCTGAATGCAATCCCTTACAATAATTCGTTACTCAATTATGTAATGGAAAAAAATAGTTAATTGAGAGGAGATTAAAAAAAATGTAGATTCATGACTATCCGATAGATTAATTTAATCATTTTTGAAAGATATTTTTTCAAACTTTTTTGTCGTGACTACTTGGTAACTACTAAGTAAATAGAAAAATTGACCGATTCATTTTTTTAATACTCCTTCTAGCAAAACATAATCAACAGTTTCATGGTATCATTACTCATTTTCTTATTCAAATGACCTAATATAATAAGGAGTTTTATAACACATTGATATAACTATTTTTTGTTGCCCAAGAATGTTTTATAGTTATATTTGATGTAAAAAAGATCGCTTATCCACTTTTATTATATTATAAGAACATTGCTATATAATTTTTCATACAAATTAAGAGCATATTTGTCGTATATTATTCATCAATTGAATGGTTTTTTTTAGTTATTTATGAATGGTACAGTATATATGTATATATCGACTCTATGCAATTTATAGATAAAATTTAATGAAAAACCATGGTTGAATAATAATCTTTTAATATAAGTTTTTTCTTAATTTGAGAGATCCTCAGTTCGTTCGTTTTTACACATATTATAAAAAATGTACATACAGATATGGGACACAAAACATACAGAAGCATTTAATGACGATTTTACCCCCCTCCTTATTTTGCATCATTTAACCGAGCAACAGCTGAAACAAGAGTAAACAAGTGTTGTTTTCATCCAACGTCTCTTAGTTTAAAAATGTTGTAGCAACAACAAAAAAGTCAACGCGTGAGCGATTTTCAACGCTCCGTTATCAGTACCAAGAAAGATGCAAATTCTGTTGGCATCTCCATCCGGACTAAGAAAAACCAAAACTTATGGTGCATCAATATGGCTGACTTCTGGCCAGTCTCCATATGGCCCTCCTCTAGCCCTAACCTCGACATCCAAAATTTGCAGAAGAATGACAGCTCTGGATTCACTCCGAGCTGCCATCATGACCTTATCAACATGTATACGGAGTGTTCAATTGAAATATGAAGACTTACTAATTCAATAATTTATGAAGTTTGAGTGATTGAAAGTTAATAATCATATTTGATATTTTAAAGCATAAATAATATTTATAAAATAAAACAGACCTGAGCTCTCTAGCTTACGTTCAAGTGGAAAAAATGACACATGAACAAGATCGACGAATTTCTGTTCGCGCACTCCTTGACACTTGCATCTCCAGGACCACTGTCTACACCGTCACCCAGTCCAAAACGTTGGAAAGGAAAAAGGGCTCAGTCAAAAAAGCTCGACTTTACCCGTAGGCGTGAAACAAAACAGTCCTGCTAATCCTTCAAGTCCCGGAAGGCCCATACAAGAGATCTCAGTGTTTCACACTAAACAGTTAAGAGAGCTATCAAAAAAGTGGGTAGAAAGGTCTTTGTAATTGTGAAGTGGCACTTTTGACACCAGCAATGAAAGAAACCCATCTTCTCAGTTGCAAGAATCTTTTAAAACAGTCATTTGAACTCTTTTTTGACACTTTTAGCCCCCTACGCTCCTGATGCCACCACCCCCGACATCACTTTTTCTGTGAATGTCAAGGGGAAGACCTGCCGTATACTTCATCCAAACACCGTTGCCCTCAAAGCCACTGACGGCCAGTACTGGGAGGCCATGACAGAGAGCTACATCTGCAGTGGGTGCTAGAATCTCTGAAACCCCCGGAAACCGTAATTTTCGCTAAGAGCAGCTTCATTTATGATTAGGAGAGCTCAGGCACACATCTATTTTTAGTACTAATTTTGTTGGAATTATTATTTTTCTTTTAAATTATATCTTTTTGAAGTTTAAATTTTAATGAATACAAGATATAGCTTAATGTAGTATTCAAACATACCAAAATCTGGTTTTGAGTTGTCCTTTTTTGATTGCATTAAAATAACGTTTTAAATAATTTATTCATGCTACTGCAAGTTTTGAGTCCACACTAGGTACATATATTTATATATTGAGGAGAACCCCCTAATTGGCCGTTTGTTTACAGTTTTGTAGATATATGTATACACTTCCAATGGTTTTTTTATTTAATATATTTTTGTTGATGATTATGAAATTTAATACTTTCAAAATAAAAGAAAAAAAATGTTAACTGAATTTGTTTTGTATCAACATATGTACGCTTCTTAATAACCAATGAAAAAACAAACACAAAAGGATGTGGCTGCACATATAATATATATTGTATATGTTGAGGATGTCGGGATGGCCTTTATTCCTGTAATTGGCTGTATTATTTCTCTCTGATAGGTTTAGATGCCTTTTAATTCTTCAAAGAATTTCAATAGTTTTAGTTGACGTGAAATATTTTTTGTTGTTCCATCCTTTAGGAAGCAGTTGGCTCTTCATAATTAATTAATAATTAAATTAATTTTGTCTAAAAAAACCTTGAATTAATATAATCAGGATATGAGGTTAGATATAATGTCATCCTTTCTTTCTAAATTTCACAGTTAAAAATTAAACAATACGGGCCATGTGTTGAACATCCCTGTCCTATACAGTGTAGAGAGTAAAAGTCAAAGACTCATTTTTAAACAGATATGTCCTTCATAATATTATCCAAACTCGGAAAAATAACAACATTAGTTGTCCACAATTTAAAAAAAAATAGTTCTGCAAGTAAAATTAGGTATTTTGTGAATATTTCCAAAATTTACCGATTATAGATATCCAGATATTTTGATATATATTTTTTGCTATATGTACTCTTTACCTTTTGCTTATTGCAATTGTGGTTGTGATTTTTTTTTTTTTTAAGTTAAAATAATAAACTGTCCCTAAAATTCTGCCCTCTACTGTAAAAAAACTTGACCTTTCAAACTGACATATCGAACAGAAGCGGCAAGCATTTGTGAATAGGAGTAAATGACTGGGAATGTTCTAAATCATAATTTTCTACACTTTGCAATTTTTTTCAGACAATTTTCTCCCATAGGAATTTTCTCAATGGCAATTTTCCACTCCCAATTTTTTGTATGGCAATTTTCTGTGCACTAGCAAATAAATGCAATAATTCATAAATGTATATTACCGATATAATGGGTCGTCCATTGAAATCTGAACACTTACTAATTCAATAATTAATTTAGGTTAAGTGATTAAAATTAATTTATATGGCATATCAAAGCATAAATAACAGTTATAAAACAGAATAAACTTGAGCTCTCTAGCTTACGTAAAGTCGAGAAAACGACAGTTGAACATGACCGACAAATTTTCATTCGCGCATTGCAAGCAGTTGGGTGTCTCAAGTACAATATCATACACCATCAGCGAGAGCAAAACGTTAATAGGAAAAATGGCTCTGTCAAAAAGGCCAAACTGAACCCGGATGAGTTAAAGAAAACAGCCATGGCCAATGCCCTCATGTCCATGAGGGCGCATGCCAGAGATCTTGGGAATTCACATAAGAATTTCCAAAGAGCTATAAAAAAAGTGGATGGAAAGAGCTTTGTGAGGGTGGAGGGGCACTTCTGGCAACAGCAAGGAAAGAACTCCCAACTCTTCCGTTCCAATTTTTTTCGAATGAGTCTTTTGAACTCTTTTTTTTTTACCTTACTACGCTTGTTTGATATTATGGAGGTCATATCTGTTTATGTGTACATATGTTAATGAATAGACCATTAACAAATATCAGCTTTTATAATGGCAAATATAATATTAACTTGTAATATTTACTGACATGAAGTAATTCCTTTGTACTACATAATAAAAAAATACAGAGACATTATGAAGTAAAGGTTTAAAATTGTTTGCACAACAGTTGTCACGCCCTTTCTGAATTTACTTCATAATGAGGAACCATTATTAATAGTTCTTTGTTGTTCTTAGTTGAAAGCTGTTTGAATACAATTAATATCTTGGAGCCATCTAAAAAGATAAAGTCCTCCGTTACAGAAAAGTAAAACTCAATAGAATGTATCTATGATGTTGCTCCACTTAAAAAACCCTTTTCAGAAATGTATACCATATGATGGTTACTTTAAATTTTGTCCCTATCAAATGCAAAACAAAATATAAGCAAATATTACTAGTTACTTCAAATCTATATTGTGCCTGCCTAATAAGCCATAAGTATCCGAAGCATCAAATTAACTATTTATGAATATATATTTGTTGTATATCCTTTGTGTATAACATTTAAACATATTTTTAACATTAGATAAATACTATCTATAAATGGTTACATACATAAAATAGCATTAAACAAATATTAGCGAATAAGATGCTTACTATAAGACATATTTTAATCATAGAATTAAGAAATTGTCCACTTTGTGTAAGATCTGTTATTTTCCCATATAATGCATTAAGTAAAATTATGTATTACTTAACAGTTCTGTCTCCCCTTTTTTGTCAGTTTTGGGCAGGAATTTTAAAGATTCTCTTAAAATAAGACCTCCATTTTTAATTTCTTTTGCTTCTTTCTTGAATCGTTTTTTATTTTATTGACATATTGCATGTAGACATCGATTTCACCAACATTTATTAAAGGACTGCCTTCCTCATTCAACTTTTCAAAAGTTTTTTTTCTGATAAAGCTCCTATTTCAGTCGCAACGTTTCTGAAACTTTTCTTCATTTTATTCTTAGCTCTCGTATATTTTTGTTATCTCCGCAAAAAAAAAAAAAAATATATAAATGATTTATGAAATCTCTTTTCTTAACTTTAGAGTATCTGGCTTCGACTTACAGCATCACGTTGACTAAGCTTGTGAATGTGATATTCTACCTGTCCGCACATTATCTACATGGAAATATTGGTAAAAGGAGTGACTTCAACGAGGACTTCTTCAATGGCAGAATTATTAAATTGCCTTCATAATGTTCAAAAGTTATCCAACAAGACGGTGCATATTTGATATAAATCAGATAATCCTATCTCGGTTAATTTTTTTGCTAAAATAAAGGAAAAAAACCTCAGAACTTTTTACTTTACATATTATTTGAATGACGTTTAAAAAGTCTTCTACCTAAGCTTAATTCTGGAGGTAATAATGAAGCATACAGTTTACATTGATAAAAATCCAAATCTACCATAAAATTATGTAAGATCGCCTCCAATATCATATCCCCCTAAATCATGGGCAATCCTTTATTCGTTGCTGAACAGAATCCAAGTGTGGTGTGAGTGCTGCAGAATAATTGACCAACCGTAGTTTCAATATTAAACAGAGCATATGCTGCAGAAAAAACAGTCCTACTTTTCAACCAATAGCAAAATCTTTCCCTAATTCATAATCTCAAACACAACTGAGGTAAGATAGAATATCTACATTATTATTGGTTCTTTAAGACAAATTTACCAACTAGTTCATACTTAAGTACTCCCTCAGAGAGACAAAAAAACATTTATAAATGCTTAATGTAATTTTTCAGATACTGAAAGGCAAAAAAATATTGAAGGGGGAGGGGGGGGGGGCTACAGCTTCTTTAGACAAACCCTTCCAGGGCAGGAAATCTTTGTTTAGGCGGTGATATTACGAGCCAATACCGAATCTTTATTGTCGAAGTGTGGTATTTCCTCAAAACTCAGTGGTCATGTGCAAAATGTTGACCACTTTTGGGCAATCCCATAACATATGTCTTGAAGCCTATAAATTGGACTTTCAGAATGTGCAGCATCTCTCGATTTTTTTTTGTAAAAGGGTTGAAGTAGCCATCTTGCAGTGGAACCACTTTTCTTTTGAGTCCATGAAAGAGTTGCTACATATTTTTTTTTTTGAATTTTCAGTACATCTTCTGACGGTTTACAACCTAATCGAAAGAAGCGTTTATAAGTTGAATTTTATCACCCCATACTATTTAAAAAATAATTTAAACTGCAAAAATGCTCACACTTCATTAATACAAAAAAAAAAATTGAAATAATTTGTCTTATTTAGATATTAAAATAAATTACTCTTTCTAGGTCAAAGACTTTTACCCCTACTCTCTTTCTCATTGCTTTCTTCTTCCCTTACATACATTTACGACAAAACAAATTAAAAGGAAATGGGGGAGCAATTTTTTTTTTTTTTTTTTTTTTGCAAATGGATAACCTAACTACCCCCCTCCTACGTTAGAGTATAGTAACATTTTTTACGACTAAGCGGGTGTGTTTTGATGATTATCAAACTTGATACGGTTATGCTACATCATCACCATCATTTATACTGTTGCTAAGAAGCCTTTTACATATTTATACATAAATATAATAAAAAAACGTTCTTTGACTTATTTTGATGAGATAAATATAATCAAAACAATTATTATTTGAAATCTTTTTGAATGAAATAATCATCCATGAAATCGTAATGTGATTCCTGAGATCGGATTTGGTGTCGAAACCAATTCTGGAAGGTGTTGATCTCGAATCCTTTAAACCTTGTTTTCAATCAATTGATCTAATTGTCAAGATCAAGATGAAAGCAATTAAAAAACAAATATTTTTTATCTTGGCCTTATCCCTCAAAAGCTTGGTCTCAATTCCTTAAGTTACTGTTTCGGGTTCACAAAGTTTTGATATTACCTTGGTATCAAATAAGGTTATAACATAACTCGACCAAAATGCAGTTTTGAAAGCTCAGGGATTTTAAAAAACGCTCGCTCTTAGATAATTTTTTTTTTTCAATTTTTCTAAAAGTGTTGGCTTTAAAATATTAAATATGTCAATGATGTTTTTAGACCCTCTGACACTCTCAATAGTATTTTTTTAAAATGTGGGCAAAGGAAACAGTTTATTTAAAAACAATGCATTTGTGTTTATAGAATTTAAATTTGTAAGTATGGTAAAAAAAAATTCATTACTTTAATAATTAATTGATTAATTTGGATTCAATCAATGCAAATGTTTATATGCGTTGAATAATATAATAATATTTGGGAGTTAATGATAAAACTGCCAAAAAGAATTAAGTTACTTGATGGACAAGACATTCAAATCCGTTGTTGTTGTAAAATTTAATCAGACGCATTCGTTTAGTACAGATCAAATTCCTTAATAACATATTTTGTATAAAGTATAAATTGTTTAAATATTAGTTATGAGGGATTTCAAAAAACATAATAAGGATTTTTACTGTGATATTTATCTATTTAGTAAAATTTCCAAAAATCAATGTTATATATTATAGGAGTACACAAATAGTATAGCATGAATACTTACATTTCATCAAAGTAAAAAAAAGAAGCTTTTATTGTATATTTATTCAAACTTATGGCTTTTAGTCGGCTCCACCCTGTAGATATCTTACATTTTAATTGGTAGTATTTCACATAATAGCCGAAATTTTATAATTAGAGTGATTTTAAACAGCGAAAGATATTTTTTTTTAGTTTTTCTCTATAATTGAGGTAATTTATTAATCCAATCTAATGAAAATTTGTGAAGTTGTTGCCTGTGATCTTGTGTTTTGATTCATTCGATATGACCTCCTCCAGTTTCAATTTTTTTGGCATCCCTGTTCCTGAATCGTGTTGCACCTTTTATTACATAACCAGCTCGGATCATCATACTATTCTTGGTATTGCTATCCTTAAAAGACCTAACAATGCTGTAGGAGCGTTTGTTGACCTGTCTGGCCTACAGATGGTGATTGAGAATGTTCATATCTGGATTATTACTAGGCTAGATTTCAGCCTTCACGGAAAACTAAATCCCCTAAGATAGAAATAGTTGAGTTGTCTTGGAGACATAGCATGGGACAGATCTTGCACAAACACCAAATTTTTTAGCCGAAATTTATCATTCATGAAGAGTAGCAAGACGTCCTTTGAGATCTTCATGTTCTCAGCTGTGTTGATCATAAGGTCACCTCAATTAAATGTAGTGGTTTGATGGAACAATCGTTAGCCACAGCTTCGAAAATCACACTCGCCCGGATTCTTGGATTTAAAAACAGGTGGTATTTGAGTAGGATACAATTAAATTTTGCATTTAGCCGATTCTTATTTGTGTTTACAACATATTTTTTCTCATTGACGTGTACAATTACTTTTAAAACACTGTTGTGCTGAAGTAGTTCAAAAGCTTTAAATAGCAATTAGCTCTTATTACCTCGGGCTTCTTCGTAATCAAATTTTCATATAAAAGAGATAATTTAGCCAGTCCCAGTCAAACATTTTTTATTAGTAAATTGCAAGTGGGAGGGTATATACTGCAATTTGAAAAATTTCCTATTTATCAATTTAGCCTAACTAACAGATGACGCTACTTCCAAAATAAAAAAAATATTTTTCGGAATTACATACATCCAAAAGTTAACTGTCAAAATTTCATGACGTTTAGTTTATTATTTATCGTGTTACAGTGGCTTAAGTGACGCTACTTTTATAAGTTTTAAAAACAATGGATACAAAGCAATTTTGTGTGTTGATTTATCATTTTATTGTTGCCCACTAGGGCATTGAGCTTTTTCAACAATTTTCTAATAGAGATTACATTGATATACATAATAGTTTAGCAAATAAAATATATCATTCAAAAAACTACGCACTCATTTTAATCACCATGGGTAATCATGTACTACAATGCAAATTTGTCTTTCAATCATCGAAAACCGTCGATAAATGCATGCCAATAAAATAATAGTTCTAAAATGATTCCATTCAAAGTCCTAACATACAATCTTAATATAGTTAAAATGCCATAAAAGTTATCGTCTCTTGTAGTGCGTAATTTCTATACTTTTCCTTTGTAATTATTGCAACAATTTTTCCGTCGTTTGTTGTTGATAAAAAATCAGTTTTTGAAAGTTGGAGGGAAAATTCCTCTTCAATGATGATTTGTACGCCACTGTAGAATTATTCTGTTAATCTGCTGCATTCCCAGAGTAGCTGGTCGGTTGTTTCTCTAGTTGAACAATCTGCTCTCCCGTCTTCGTAGTATATTCCTGCTGTTTCAAGATTACCTGAAAGTACTCTGTACTTAAACCATTTCTCAGGAACGGTTAGATGCTTCTTTTTAATAGCTTTGATGCATTACCGTTGAGTTCTTGGGATTTTGCGACGGCTGAAATAAACAATGAAAGGAATAAGTGTAGGTTTTGTTAGACATCTTCTTATGTACCAGATGGAAAAAATACTGATCTTGATTCTTAAAGGAAGTTTTGGTCGCTCTACTGGTAAAAATGTCCTTACACTGACCTATAGAAGGAAAAAACCATCTGATTTACAAGTCCGCCAAAGGAGGCGGTTATTCCGGAAAACATTGAAAAAACTCTGAATATCATTATGGACAATCGCAAAGTGAAATTGCAAGAGATAGCTGAGAATCTGATGTTATCAAAAGTTAGTGTATACACCATCATACACGAACATTTGGGTATGAAAAAGCTGTTTTCCAAATGGGTGCTGTGTTTGCTCACACTAGAGCAAAAGCGACAACAAGAATATTATTCAATGAGCTGTTGGGATATGTTCATGTGGAATAAGAAAGAGTTTTTGCCTCGGTACATCACAATGGATGAAACATGGATTCATCACATCATTCCAGAATCTTCTGAGTGTTGTACAGATGGAGAAAGCCGTCCAAAGACACAAACATCAGCTGGGAAGGTCATGGCCTCTGTATTTTGGTATTCAGATGGAATTTTATTAATTAGCTAATTGGAACATGGAAAAACAATCAACAATAACTATTATATAAGTTTGTTAGATCGTTTAAAGGCCGAAATTACCCAGAAAAGAACTCATTTGAAGCAGAAAAAGGTACTCTTTCACCAAGACAATGCACCCTGTCACAAGTGAATAAAAACAGGTGCAAAATTTGTCACATTGGATTTCAAGTTGCTACCCTACCCTCCGTATTCTCTAGATCTGGCCCCAGCGACTATTGTCTCTTCGCAGAACTCAAAAAGATGCTTTGTGGAAAGAGATTGGCCCAGATGAGGAAGTGATTGTCGAAACTGAAGCATATTTAGAAGGTCTCGATAAATCGCTCTACTCCCGTGGTATCTAAAAGCTAGAGAAACGTTGGAATGATTGTGTCGTTCTAAAAGCAAATTATATTGATGAATAAAAACTGTTGTTTTCATATCTAGATTCGGGACTTATTGACCGATGGGTTATAAAAGGTCTTCAACACACAGGCATAGAAACATCATTTTAAATAACACATAAT
Organism: Lepeophtheirus salmonis; assembly: GCF_016086655.4. Lineage (NCBI taxonomy): Eukaryota > Metazoa > Arthropoda > Copepoda > Siphonostomatoida > Caligidae > Lepeophtheirus > Lepeophtheirus salmonis. The sequence goes on from NC_052143.2 coordinate 22,430,891, forward strand.
TACCTAAGCGCTTTTTTCGATTTGAATAAATGAGAAAAAAAAAATCATATTAGTATGAAGTAATAATTTTTCTTATACAAAATAGCATACACCATTATAATTACCTATATATATATATATATACATAATTAGATTAGATAACTTAAATATACATCGTTGACATATACAATTCTTATAAAAAATCAGTTAACATATTAATGAATATATGTATGTCATTTAGAATTTACTTTCTCGTATAAAACTAAATATCATTGAAACTAGAGAAAACGACTGTGAAATAAATGCAGCTTTTTTAATTTGAAATTCAATTTAATGTGCTTTCTAAATATGCTGTAGTATTTGCTTCTTTATAAATATAGATATGGCAATATGTATTTATATATAAAACTAGAATATTGTCCGCTTTGATATTGCTTCTACTGCCCTAATACCCTAATTTCATATTGGATTTCATAATACTGCATTTTTCCCTTCTCTGTTTCGTTCTGCTCTTAACACTTTTTTTTAAATTTTTGCCATGGAAACTTTCTTTCTTGTTTTAAACCTATATATTTTCATACGTTCTATCAAAAGACTGCATGTATGTAAGTTTAAAATCAAACAAAAGTATGTCTGAGAAACGCTTGCTTTCTAACATGCATCTCTAATTTAGTGTATAAGTGAAATTATTATTGTCGGGGGTTGGATGTAGAAAATAGGATTCCTTATCTACATATATATATATAAATATTTCGAATAAGAAAATTTTATCTACAAATAAAAAGCACAAAATTGGCAAACACGATATGTTAAATACATTGAACATTGTAATAGCGATACACACGCATTGTTATGTCATTATTTAGTGCAAAAAAGAAGTCTCCCCGACTGAAAAATAATAATAATAAAAAGAAGGAGCACATACTTTTGTGCATACTTTGAAGTACTATATAGTTGTATATGTAATGCAAGAATCCCCTTAAAGTGTGCGTGTGTCTTATCCAGCTTTCTCTTTCCTTCCTTCTTAGTTACTCTATCCTTAAAGACGACGACGCCGCCGTGGGGAAAGCTGTAAAGGTGCACCTCTACGGAAAATAAAAACAAAAAATGACTATTTCAAGAGAAGAAGGGGGGTGGGGGGAAAAAAGCTTGCAAAATTTCAATTGTGTGGTTCTCTTATATACATAATTTATCATATATTACCCAGACAAGAGGTCGTAAATCTGATTTTTTTTTACAAAAAATTTCACCTAGGTATATTTTATTTGTTTCATGAAATATCTTAAGATGATATTTCCTTCCATCACTTTTTTTAACAATTTGAATAAATGAAATTTATTTGCACGAATTAGTATCTTAACCATTTCCATGCTTCTATTGATCAATTTAAATGGAACACTTTGTTATATTAAATTAATATATGTGTTTGTTTGTTCACATATTTATTGAGGGTTTTGCATAATAAGAAAGTTACATTCGTTGTTTGTAAGACATTTATCGAACAAAAAAATAATTTCTTTGTGAGACACTTTTTTCTTTGTCAAAGAAACAAAGAATCTATTAAAAAATTATTTTAGATAAAATAAAGAAGATATTTACGTTGGTTTGTACTCTAGATACATAACTGTTTCTTCAAAAACTTTGCACTTTGTCTTCCAATACATGTGCAATATAAATCTTTGATATGTTTATTTCCAGGGATTCCATATCTCTTTTCAATCTTGCTTGAATCATTGGAACAAAGGAAGCAAATCTATTTGCAGAATTCAAGGACAAAGAAGGTTAAGGGGAGTTTCTTTGTACTTATAAGAGGTTTCATATATAACATTCTTAAACGGAAACATTTTAAACAGTGTAATTAAAGAGAGCTAAAAAATATTGGTACATGAACCTAAATTTTCAATCATGTAATAATAGATAAAATACCCTTATCAATACATTACTTTATTTCTACAAAGAATGTAATATAAACAAAGCAAGCCAATATTTAATGAATAAAATTCCTAATAAATTCCTCCAATGACGTCAATTTCTTGAGAATAGTTACACAATATTTTTTGTAAATATCTCTAAAGAAAAAACTAATATTACTTTTTAATACTTATTTTATCCTGTTTTTATTTATATTTTAACATACATTTTGAAAAATATTTTAAACATTGGCGTTTTTAACCTTTCAGCATTTGGGGGGCTTAGCTTCTAAATTATCAACACCGTCATATAATTACTTATATAACTAGGTTTATTATATATTTAAATATATAGGATGCATGCCTTGTAAGACTGAATAGAGGAAAATAAAAACAAAGAATGAAGGTGGAAGAAATGAGACAGAGAGAGAAGAGAAGAGTGGAGAGGCATAGTGAAGGAGAGAGATATAGAAAAAGAGAAGGGGAATTAAGTTTTATTTTGATCTAAAAGAGGCTCTTAATGACACAGGATGCCTAAAAAATATTATAGAAACATGCTTGATTGTTTTATACGTCTTCTTGCTAAATTCAGACTGATCTGTTCGACCATTTCGGATTCCATTTGTGATAATACAAAAAAAAAAAAAAAAAAAAAAAGGTTTATATATATATGATGTGCCTCCCCCACCCCCCAAAAAAGAGGCTAGCGACACCCCTGGCTATAAATAATTTTAGTATTAATGTCATATCTTAAATAAAATTATTGATCGCCTCCAAAGTTTCACACTTTCAATAATTAGAATTATCTACTTAATGTTAATTTTTGAAGTGTATGTACGAACAATGTATGAAGTATGGTTTTTTATGCAAGTGCTTCTCAAACATTTTGACATGTCCCTCCCCGTCCTTTAGGACCTATTCTTTATTTTAACTAAGGGAAATTTAAAGTAAATTTACATATTATGAACATTGTTGAAAAGGTTTTTGGTCTCATCCCTATATACATGCATTACTTTGCATTTTATATGTCTTAATTTAGGCTCAAAATCACTCTTCGAATGTAGTGGAATCCTATATTATCCGTTTTTTTCTGTTCTCTCCAAAATGTTTTTACAACTTTTCTACATACCTTAATATGTTACTTTTACCTTGCAAATGAAACCCAAGTTTTATGATGACTTATAATGATAACTTTCATGCAGTTGTTTTTATTGACACATAGATGCACATATAATTGTCAATAGATAAGTAACATAGTACATATGAAAAAAAAAGGATTAGCGAAAATGGAAATTTGTTAAAAATATAATTGTTATTTAAATTGCTTAGATTCTGTTTGTTCCAACTTATTCATAATTATCCCTATTGGGATACGTACTCAAAATGTATAAACCTTTACCTTTGAAGAATCATGAAGACTTCATATTTAAAAAAAAAAAATAGTTGTGAGAGACCAGTGCTTTCGCTATAGATATTTCTACATGAATATTAACTTTATTTTTAATCAAGAATCTTTGAATTCCCCAATTTTTCTGTAAAATACACTGCCCAGGTGGGAGGGTTGCTGTCCTTTTTATCTTTAATTCAATGCCTGATGTTTTCTTTTACATAAAAAAAGTCAAATTTAAATTGTCCTCTATAATTGGAGTTCTGAGTACCATTTTACCTGTGCAATTACGTCGTGTATATTTAATAGAGGGCTTGACAAAGAGAAACATATATATTCAGAAAACTTGTACTTGTATTTTCAAGGGAAATTTCACAGTTGGAGTGGGTTCCACATCTCCCTTATCTCTCGTCCAAACTCGATCTGTTTGGGGATTTGGGGCATGAAGTATCTCAAATGGACTTTCATCATTGAAGAGGATACATTTCCAGTCATCTGCATTCCAGTGTTTCCGCTCACGACGGAATTGAAGCTGGCCCTTCCTTTGGTTTTCTGAAAGTTAAGATTGCAGACGAGATTTGTATGGTAAAGCAATCAAAGAGTGCCTCAGGTTGTTGTGGACAGATGACTTGGATATAAGATAGCCCTTTGAAGTCAATCTTGCTCTCAGTTTCCTTGTGGATTGCCTCTTTATGTCAAAGATTTTGAAATCACCTGTTTAGGAACTTTGATAATTTTTTTCTTCCTTCCTCGACCCTTCTGATTTGCAAGGGTTTGCCCATCCCTCCTTTTCTTACACCAACTCTGAATGGTCCTGAGAGGAATCTGTAACCTTTTAACAACGTCTCTCTGGCTTGATCTACTCTCTATCATGCCAACAGTCTTGGCCCTGTTCTCCAAAGAGTGTTCTCTCACCATTTCGGATATTAAATTTCAACTAACATTCTGTGGGGTATTCTGAGCCCTTTTATACTGACCTATGATGCAATCATCGAAAATTATTGGATCAGAAAAATTTAATATTGCCTAATGATTGTATCAGCCAAATTTCATTTTATTCTGACCAAAAATAATTTAAAAAAAAAATATTAAACGGATATTTTTAATACCACCATCAATTTTGGACATACTGTACTCCTGAAGCATGCCAGTCAATTTATCATTAACGGAATTATTTATAATATAAATATTAGGGGGTGAATACCGCAAGCTTTTGCGTCGATATCTCTCGAAAGGGCATAGTCCAACGGTTTACATCTGGGGAGTATGGAGGCGTCAAGTTCTTGTACCAGAAGTCTAGAAATTACCAGTGTTTTCTTAAAAAACTACTTCACTTTCTCAGCATCAAATATCTTGCCCCAGCCACTTCAAGGCCTCCTTTTAACTCCATATATGAGTTTGACATTGTTATCAGTGACCCTAGACACGCCCAAGAAATTGAACATTTATGTTGGAAATTTTACGTGTGCAAAAGTTTGTAGATCTTAACTCGAGTATTTCGTTTGGATACCATTTTCTCTAATAGGTGTTAAAATTTTGAGATATTAATTTTACCAGTTTAATTGTTTGCGAGTTGTATATTTTTTATTTAAAATTAACAACTACTTTTACACTTTGCAAACTCTCTTAACTGAATAAAATAAATGTATTTTTCCTCTACTATGATGTATTTTAAACATACGTATTAAATTTTTTATCTTCACTATTTTTCAAAGCTAATGTTTAGACTGTTTTTATTGATTTAGATAAAATAATATAATTTTTGATAAGAAGATTTTGGAAATTTTACCTTATATAATCAATTTACTCGTATTAAGAAAATCGTCAAACTAAAAGCAAATTTATTTATCAAAAAGTTGTTTTGGAGGTTGATGTCAATATTAAATAATTTGTGGCTGAAATATAATATCTAATGAACGCTTACAAAACTGAATTTGGATTTTGGAATGATTTATAAATTTACCAAAGAATCAAAATTCACATTTTAGACTAATATTGGAAAAAAAAGTATAATCTGTTATTTTATTGAACTCTACAAAATAACAGGAAATAATCAAAATGTATAGATGTAAAATCTATACAAATGCCATAAAGATCTTTCAATAACAAGCCATTATTTTATCTTCAGTTAACGTCTCTCTTCAAAAGTAATAATGTGGTATTTTATAAGTATAAAAAAATGGTAATTTAAAATATAAAATTTCTTTAGTTTTTTATGCCTCAAATAGTTGATATATCTGCTTTTGGGTGTGTAACCAAATGATGAAATGATACCCACTGTTGCTTTGAAACACTTCTTTCAGACTTCACCCTTTTCCCGTTCGTTAGTTCATTTTCTGAAAAGTTTTTGTTCGTTTTTCACTTTTTTTTTCGTTTATTCGTTCATCTTTTATTAATTTTTTAACTGTGGAATTTAAAAAAAACCTGAAAGAAGAAAATTTCTAGTAAAAGTTGCTACGATTACATGGCAGCCAATCTAGTAAATTTGAAGCCTGTCAAACAAATATAATTTAGGTTTAATTTATTCCATTATACAGTTCTTGTTATAAATATTATATTAACAAAATATTAGTAAAGACTTGGTCTAAAAATCACCACTTTCAACCATGTCATTGTATCAAACGGTCATTACAAATTTAGAAATGTTACAAAATAGGAAACTTGGTAGAAGATGTCACTTGGAATAAATGTTTGTTGTTTCAATTTATCTAGCTGGATCGCTTAATACAGACTTAAGTTTATGTGATATGTTTGCTGAAATGATTCGGGCTACCTTCATTTTCTTTTTCTTTTTGGAAATCAGTCTTTATAAGTTGATTGTTGATGCCAAATCATAATCAAATTAAAAAAAGCTTATAAAATTAATTATATATATTTTGCTTTGTTTATCTTTTATTACTATTAATAAAACCTTGATATTAATCAGCCAACCCGTATATAAAGGTTCTCCTAAGACTTTGAGTCCTAAGGTGTTTTCTTTCTAAAATATGGTACTTTAGTTATTTGCAAAAAGGAAATCATGTTTCTGCACTGAGTATTAGAGAAACTTATACAAACGTATACTTTTAACTTTTTAAAGTATCAAATAGATGTTAATAATTCGGATACAAAAGTATATGACTTATCTTGGGCAACTATTAGCAAGAAAATGCCCTATTTCAATGGTAAATTAGACACAGCTTAATTAGACGAATTAGTAATGTAACTTTTTACTAATTATAATTTATGCTCCAAGCATTTTGTAGAAAATGGAGTGATAAGCCCCTTCACAATCATAGAAGTGCTGGTTAAAAATATCAAAAAATCTCGGTCGTACATGCAAAACATTTCTTGGGTTAAATAATTTGTTTTTGCTTTAAATAATTATCAAAACATGTATGATATTTTATTTAAAAGGAAATTTTATTAATAAATTATATATGACATTATGGTAATCTATTTTATTACTGAGTTATATTTGTTGTATAGGTTATAAATTATTTTTCATCTTATTCATTTTATACTATTAAATAGTAGCATTGGATTTTGTAAGCTAAAAGTAAGTAAAGCCATGAAAAAATTAGTTTTTGTAACATACATTAGAATTTATTTGAATTAACCTTTTATTATAATGTAGGGTAAACAGTAAAGATACATGCAAACTTATTGTTATCTACAGTTCATTATAATTATAGTTTGTCATTCTTTATTAATATGGGACCTTAGCTCTGTTACTATGCAAAACTTTTGATTTTACTTTCCTAATAAGCTTCTCCATTTTTTTTGCATTAAAAAAAAAAATAATTAAGCTATTTGTATAACTTATAATTTATGTTTTTTTTTCTTTCCCTCTTCAGTTAAAGTACTTCATTAAAACTAGAACTACTAAAACAAAATACAAAATATTTGGAATTAACAAATAACTTCATAAAAAATCTAAATAATAAATACATATTAATAGAAAAAAAATTGCAAACTTATTTTAGATATTTTATAAGAAAGAAGATGTTATAACGGTTTAAATGCAAAAAAAAAAAAAAAAAAAACTACCTCATTACGTTATTTTTTAAAGGTAGTACCTACTACTCTGCACTTCAGACGAATCTTTCTTTAAATGCAGACGGTTTTTGAACCCCCGTTTTCCTGTTTATTCATTCCTTAATGGTTTTGTATAATATAAAGAAAGATAATTTATCTATGCTTATCTAAGTAACATTATCAGCTAACAACAACGTGGGTTACCTTACAAACAGATATGCACTATGAAATAATTTGAGTCGAGTTGAGTGAACTGTTAATATGATCATCAACATTTATATAGTTTTATTATATTGAAGGAAAAAATCTACATATCTATTTTATTTTGTTTTAAGTTGCTTCTATTAATACTTTGTGTATTTTATTATTTATGAAAGGCTTAAGAAGCAATCAAAAAAACTTATTTCCGATACTTTATTAATTACATTCATTGTTTACATTGTTATTCCCTTTTCAGAATACAATTATCAGTTTTGCCAATTTTCAGGCTAGATCTAGTCCATTTTTAACATGCCATCACATTTATAAATAATCATTTAGCCAATAAGCGCAAGCTTGGCTGATCTTTGTATTAACTTTATAGCCAATTTCTAGTAATATCCGATATATCACTAAATAATTAGGGGTTTCATAATTTAATAATCTAAGTGCAGCAGAACATTTTCTTAGGTGGGTAGGGAGAACAAAGTAAAAAGGAGTACTCTCAAACGGAGAAGCACAATGTATTTTTGTAGAGGTAAGTGAGCACGTCCACAATTGCTATCAGGTTCCTCTGCATAATTCTATCAGCTACTTGATATTTACAATGAAATATTAAGGACTTACTTTCCTGGAACTTATACTAGTGCTAAATTCTTCTTCTTCTTTCTTGCCTTAAGCATCATTTGTAAATTTTATTCGTTGCAAGGTTATATCAAAGTACTTAAGCTTAATGTACGAAAATATGATTAGCGGATTTTTATTTGTTGATTGCTGAAACTAGCTTATGTATAACCATTTCGAGAGATATATACAGCCGATTTCCTTAAACACACCTGAAAACACAATCGTTTATATATGACCCGTTATGTGACAGAGAAAAAACCCACACAAACATATTCTGACCCCCTTTCACCTTTATTCCTCCTTGGATACAAGCACCATAATTCTATCAAATATTTGTAATAATGATATATTTTTATTTGTGCAAAAAAAACCTTCCATTCATCAAAAAAAAAAGAGTTTATATTTCTGTGACATACATGTATGTAGTAATACAACAGTTTATAGCCAAAGTTTATATTTATCAAATTGACTATAATATACATGTTCGTACACATATATAATACATAAAAAAAATATAAGTATGATCAAACATAACAACAAACAAACAATTTTAAGACAATAAAAGTAAGAAGTTATTCATAGTGTCTATTTATTTGTAATTTGTTTCTGCAAAAGAAAAAATAATGATAATAGGTCAACGAACTATTATATATGTATGTATATCAAAAGATCAATACAATATTTAAAGTAACAAAAAAATATTTTCTGTCTGACAAAAAAAAATCTATTTAAAGAACTCACTGATTCATTCAGACAATTTTTTTCTTCTTTACTCCTTCGTTCATTATTTGCACATCTGAATAAGATAAAATTTGAATTTTATAAATAACTATGCATGTCTGAGACTCTTTGCTCTTTTCACATATAGCAATTGCATGAAATTTTTTATTTAACTTACTCAAATATCCGCACAAGTACTAACAATATGATATTTATATATTTTCTTTTTCTTCTTGTTAGTATAAATATTTTTACATGGTTTGTAATTTCATATATAAATATTAGCACTTGCTGCTAAGGATGAACCAAAACAAGGAGTAGACTATAAATAAGAATAAAAAAGATAATTTATATATCAATTGTCGTGATAAAAAATATATTATATAAAAAAATATATAGATGCTTTACCAATCAATGTCCAAAAAATCTGAATGGATAAATTGGCATTTTTTCCCTCCACTTTGGAGACTGCCACACAAAAACTCCTACAAAGAAATCACAGTAATTAAGTCCAAAGATAAATTTTGTTTCGTTCCAGATTTTTTCAACGTCGTTTTGAATTAATACATTGATATTCCTCTTGACAAAGAGAAACCAAATTAGTCACTTTGCCATGAGGAAAGAGATTTAGCAGAGGTACAATAATATATAAACATATTTGTCATAGCAACAAAATATTATTTGTGTCGTAAAAAGATATAAATAGGTACCACAATAGCTATGAATGACTTAATATTTGAGATAATAGGATTATGTATGTGTATATATTTACGTACATACATTACCAATCGCAAAGAATCAGAGCGCATAAATAAGTAGTTTTCATCTGGTTCTTTACGCTTCAATTCCTCAAAAAATATTTTATTTTTTAAATGACGTTGTAAAGCCCTGGGTCTTTCACTCATGGCTTGTGGTTAGTTATTCCTGTAAAAAGCCCAATAAAACTCATCAATAGCTAGTATGAATCATATTGTTATTTAATGTAAAATATATAAGTACTTTAATACACAAATGCAAAGAAAACACGAAGAAAGATATTTAAACAATGGTTATTTATCGAACAAAACGTACCGATTAATGTATGTAGAACATTACCATTATTTTTATTAATTGATAGATGCTACACACGTGCTTCTTGAATGAGAGGTTTCAAATATAGTTACATATATGTTTTAGAAGATCTGTATAATATATTTTTTTATATAAGTGGTTACATATAAGGAAAACATTTTAATATATATATATATTTAAAGGTAAATTTTAAAGACCATCTGTTTGTTTTTCTCCACAGGTGTTACACAACCAAGTCTACCCCCTCTCCCTCTCTCCTTTTGAGTATTTGTACAATTGGAATAACAAGAATACTAAATAGAATATTGAGGCAATACAACATGAACAAACTTCAATAACCTATTAAAGGTACACCCATTTATTTATTTGAAAAATTATATTTAGTTGTAATTTCCTTGATCATCAGTAGTCGAAATATAATTTGAATATATACTATGTAGATGATTGGATAGATGGATTCATCTTATGACTTTATCTATAATATGTTAATTTGAAGGTGTAAGGTATAAAAGCCATAAAAAGTAGAGTCCAAGTTTTGGGTTTATTGTTTACCAAACATAGGAATAATATAATAGATCTTGTATGTATGATTTAAAAAGATTAAAGTCATATAAATGTGTCGTTATTTCATTAGATGAAGGAAAACGATAAATATAGACCACACGGAACGCAAAGACGGAATAATAATACCTGCTACCCCTCTTGCTCTCTAAAGGAATATAAATATACTATATTTTTATGGTTAAAGAACCATTATAGTGGTATATAATACAACTTATATATAACCAAATAGATAATTTTTTAATATTTATATAAATCTATATAAATATTTCTTCTAAGTATTTTTATTTTTTGATAAATGTTTATGATATTATGCTATCAAGATTGAAATAACTGTGATATCATATATGTATTTATATATAATTATGGTATTCAACTCTCTAAAAAATAAGCATTTAATAAATATTGACCAAGGCTTCCTTGAGAGAGGATAAAAAAAAAATGGAAGAAAATATTTTTCTTCTAAATTTTAACAATGTAGGTACTTGTACGTACACAGACATAACGTAAGTACCTTGGCTTCCATAAGTGACTCTATGCTTTAATGCTATTAAATCATGAGATGAAATTTTTACAATAATAATAATAGCTATTTTATACTATTAGTAACACCTGTTGTGAAACGTCTTTAATTTGTAAATTAACTATGATTTTGTTGTATACATATAGCGGTATATAAAAAAAGTTATTTGATCGTTTCATACTTTTGAAAATAAAGTATTCAGTAATGCTGTTCGAAATAATATCTCGCCATAATAAGGAACTTTTTATCACATATACATATATATATATACAGAGTAGGTCCGAAATACTCTACAAAAATTAACTTCAAATTAAATTTATATAGGTCATAGGAATTGAGAGATTATCTTGTAAAAACTACTATGATAAATCATTGATTAATTTTTCAACAAAGTTTCCTTATACATTTATTGGTAATTTTTCAAGTGCAAGAGAATAGAATGTAAAAAAATGCATGTTATTTATCAGTTTGTTGAAATATAGCAAGCCTCCTAATATTTTTTTAGTGACGCTATTTCTATTAAGGATTTATTCCACCCCACAAAAAAATCGGATTTTGGTCAATAAAAACTATGATTCTCCCTGTATGGTTCATTGGATGCAAAAACAAAAGTCAGTGATTGGATTAGGAGCACCTTATCAACCGTTCTGATAAGGTGTGTCTTATCTATGTACACTACGGGGGCAAAATTAACAGGTTTGAGTATGTAGAAACTTTCAACAGGATAGTACTCACTCTCAAATGTCTAAAATAATGCAAAAGTAGATTATACTGAGATTCCAAGCTTTTGGAGTAATAACTTGAAGCACCAATATGGTCCAAATTTGAATCCGATGGATTTTAGAATCTGGTTAATTTTGGAGGACAGACTCTGTAAGAATATCCATCCTAATCTTGATGTATTGAAAGGTTCCAAAGTAGGGAATAGGGCAACATTCCAATAGAAATGACCCGTTCCTGCTGTGATACCTTGGCTAACAGACTCATGGCTGTAGTTTCTGCAAAAGGAATTCTCTTTGCCCTTTTTTTGCTAATTATTGGTATGATATTCATGAGTATTCATGTAGATTTTAGATAACTAATTATGGAAATATAAAAGTTATATTTGATTCTTTATTAAAAAAATATTTAGGATCACCCTGTATTTATATATACAATCTACTATCCTTTATCCAGCTAAAATAATTACAATTCTCTTGGTAGAAAATATATGATTAGATTGATTTTTCTCCAAAATGAGTTTGGATTACATTTGTATTCTTCATCCACTTACTTATCATTTCTACTAATTATTTATATTTATAAGTTCATATAGTAGCTGAAAATGTCACTTAAAGATGCCACTGCTCCCAGTCACAATAAAATAAATTTGATAATAAATAACCCATTTGAAAGACCATGTTGGAGCCAAAATTTTCTCATAAATCAAATAAAGTTTCTAATCTATGTCTGACATTCAAGAATGTCTATAATATTTTCGAATTTGAGCAATGAACAACATAATTTCATGGTAATCCAGGAAATATTGGGACGTCTATATTTATGAAGTTCTATAATTTAAATTGGGAATGTCTCACTTTTTGCTCAAGATTCTTTTTCTGTTGACACTCCCCTTATGAGTGATATTAAATTGGTAAAATACCAAAATGAATTGCTAATTTGCTGGAATTCTGAAATATGTCATGATTTCTTTTAAAATCTAAAAATAAATCAGCCGGGATGATGGGCCCACATTTATCGAGTTGTATACCATGAAAACAATGGAAAATATGTACATCATTGTGTCGACATATCTTCTGTGTGAAAAATTTGTTATAAATACTAATTATTGAATTGAATGCAAAATACAGAGCAATGAAAAAAAAAAAGAGTATTTTAGACTACTCCTTGGAGAATAAATTTTTTAGTTAATAATTTAGGTACAGAGGATGGTTTAATGTAGGATATATTACGCTAGAAAAGAGGCTTTTACAAGAAGAGTAAGTATTTAAGAACTTATCTATGAAAATCTATAACATTATAATTTTATATGATGAAAAAAGTCAAAAAGGCCATTTTAGAATGTAGAAACAACATTCATCCTACACATTGAAAAATTATTTTAATTCTATATTAGCATTAAACATATGTCCAATTCAGTCTCATTCATTGCAAGTATACTTAAAAAAAAAAAAAAGGCTTGAGAATGAGTCAAGTGCTGTTTTTTTGGTCCATAAATGTATGAGGGATACACTTATAAACAAGTTATTATTCTTTTGACAAATTCGCAGCAATTACAAACTAAATATCTACAATGTATTTATAGGACTTGAATATATGTTCTAATGAACTTTAAAAATGAAGTCATTCTCCTTGATATATATATATATATATATTTGCAAAAGAAAAACACTAATATTATGTTTCAAAGTATTAGCGAGATCAAAGTCCAAGAATATATGTATATACGTATGTATGCAAAGAAAAAATATGTATGTTTTTTTCTTAGGATTTAGTAAATGAGTAATTATTTTTATAAACTTTTCATTGACTCATTTTTATACTTATGGGCCATTCCATTGAAAATTTATATTTTTATTCGATTTGAAAGAAATTCTATGCCAGAAAATATATCATTAGAAACTTCAAACCGGTCACTCCTTTATCTTCTCAGTTTTGAGCTCCTTTTCTTGATGAATTTAATGAAAAATGGATCCTGTGCCCCTGTGCTTTGGATTGTAATTCGTAAATCCCATCTGATAGTCACTAAGTTATAAAAAAAAAAAACTTGAACAATTTATTATAAAAAAGTATGATTAATCTGAACTATATTATTTCATCTTCAAGCCTTTGATTTTGCTAAAAAAACTTAGAGACCAATTGAGTTCAAGATCTGAAATTTCATTTTTGATTTTCCTTATAGCAGGTTATTTGACTTAAATCAGATGAAAAGAAAGTGTACATTTCTAAAGAATGTGTAAATGTGTATCATATTTAATATAGTTTTTTACAAACTGTTATTGGCATTTAAATGCGTTCAGTGTCCTTGTACGGCTTTAGTTGATTCATAATGATATAAAAACGATATGAGTACTTTGTTTATGCATTTGAATTCCATTTAAAACAAATTATTATAAGATCATTAAAAAAAAACTTTTTTTTTTACTTTATGAATAAATTAACACAGTTATATTGTTGCTCAAAGACGTTTCATGAGCAACATTGCTCAATCAAGTACGTTCGTAAATACTTTTTATTTTCCTAAATTACTAAAAAAAGAAACCGTTTTAAATAGGTTTTTCTTTGTAGTCAAGAAGAATATTTAATTCAATTAAACGACCATAAACTAAGCCAAGTACGCCTCATCTTCTCTCCGTCTTTTTGGATATAAGTCAGTCAGTGAGTTACCCAAGAGTCAAAAATACCCCATGAGTATCATTTTCATCATCCCATAGTGATCTTTTTCAGATGTAAATGATGATAAAAGAATAATAATATATAATTTTTTTTTTCTTTTTGCGTAAGAGATTTACGTCTTTTTATTTTTTGGTTGGTAGGGATGTTCTTCCCTTTTTTTAAAACTAAACATCTATTAGGTACTATAATATGCTGAGGCACTTAAGTTGAATGAACTTTGTTATGATTTCTTTGCGAAGTGTAATTATGTCTAAAGTAAAAAGAAATATTACTTATATGTGGATTTTGGCGCCAAACATATTTATGTACATATGTGTGTATTACATAAAACAACTACTTTGGAAGAGTCATTATGTACACTCGTAGTCAGTGTATGTATTTTGTATGTACGCTTTTACTATTATTTTCTATACTCTCATTATACGCTGATTATCACTAGTATTATAATAATTGTTAAAAATTTGATTTGATTTTTTGGACCCTATTTAATATGAAGATAACGTATTCCTCTTTATATGCCGGGTAGTCCTTTAAAATCTCAAAACGTACTTATTCAATAATTAATGAAAGTTGAGTTATTAATATTAATTAAAATTTTGATATAGTATAGTATAAGCAATTAGTTACAAAACAAAACAAACATGAACACTCCATCCTAAGTACAAGTCCAAAAAATGACACATTAACGTGATCGACAAATTTTCATTCGTGCACTTAAAGAGCGTATCCAGGACCACTGACTACGCCGTCAGCAAGTTCGAAACGTTGGAAAGGAGGAAAGACTCTGTCAAGAAGGACTAATTGCATCCGGAGGAGATAAAGAAAATAGCTCAGGACTATACCCTCAATGCCATGAGGGCCCATGTTAGAGATCCCGGGGTTTCACACATGACTGTCAAGAGAGCTCACAACAAGGGTAGAAAGATCCTTCTGAGTGTGGATAGGGGACTTTTGATATCAGCAATGAAAACAACCCATCTTTTTCCTTTACGTGACTCTTTAGACACACTTAGTTTTGAATTAGTCTTATGAGTTCTTTTGAACTCTTTTTTGACAATTTGGCCCCTCTACAGCCCTGATGCCAACGCCTTAAACAACATCTTTTGGTTGTGAGTCAATGGGAAGGCTTGCAATGCCTGTCATCCAAACACCAAGGCCCTCAAAATCACTATCGTTCAGCAATGGGACGCCATGACAGAGGACTACGTCCGGAGTGGGTGCCAGGACTTCTGCCTCGGCCTGGAAGCCATCATTGCTGCTAAGAGGAGCTATTTTAATAATTAAGAGAGCTCTGTAAGACATTTTTTTAAAGTATTAATTTTGTTGAAATTGTGTTGTTAATTAATAAATTATATTTTGTTGAAATTGACTTGTTAATTAATAAATTATATTTTATTGAATTTTAAAATTTAAAGTGTGCAGATTTTAATTGACCACTCGGTATGTACATATATAAAGAAGTAGATGAAGCCCATAAAGTAGTTGAAAGGTTAGGAACAACAAGCTATAATTCATCGCGGAAAAGGTTACTATTTTTTTGTTCCACACAAATTTATTTCATATCTGATGCATCAACATAAAAGTAATCTTCTACAAAACTCTAGAAAAGGAAAAAAATAACATAATAATTTTACAATATACATCTACATAAATACAATTATATGATAGACATATTTAAGTCAATTATAGGTTTCTTATTGAAATTTGTGGGGTGATTTAAGATACTGGAGAGTTTTAGATTTACAGAATGAGGACACAAAACTTTCAATGACATGGCTAAATTATGAAAAACGTTACGGTTATGAAAAAGAACAGACAAATCAGAGCTAATTGTTGATATATTTGGATACTATAGTTAGCTACGTTTGTTATTCATTATATTCTCCTTTACAAACAATAATAGCCTCATCAAGTTAGCGAAGGGATTGACAGCTCTTGACAATGAACGCCATGGCAATGGCTTTCGTGATTGATATTCGGAGTGAATCAAAATATAGATAAGAAAAAGGAGAATTATTCTTTAATATACCTACAACTGCAAATTCCAGAGGATTTAGGAGATAGACAATAAAGTTTCTCCACACGGTAGGTATACTTTCACTTTTGTAACTCGAGATTGGAGACAGCAACAGCGGAAAGTTGAAATTCAACCATCGAAACATTTAAATACTAGGGGTAAAAACTTTACGAAGTGAAGAATATATTATTGCCATTGGATTAGGATGAGAGGGACCTCGACTTTTCGAGATATTTGTACATTTAGGACTTTGGATGATTATGTAAGTAGATGGAAAGTCTCATTATGTGGAGAAGTTTTTGAGTTTCTCTCTTATTGAGTATACATGGGAGAGAAGAGGGGCTCGGATTCGATCGATAGACTGAGGAAACAGGACGGAGGAGGTCACATCGTAGAAATAGTTGTAGTACTTTACATTATAGATGTAATCTCCTCCGGCCTCAAATAGTTTTAGTCTCGCTTCATTTTCTGCAGTTATTTCTTTATTATTAAAAGGTTTTGATAATTGAATTTCAACTATCTGCTTTCACTATCTTCAATTTTGAGATAGAAATAGAAGGTATGACGTACGGGCAAACTTATACTGTGTACCCGAATGAGGTCAAGGCTGGAGGAGGTCCACATGGAGGCAGGCTAGAAGTAAGCCATATTGTTTCCCCCGAAGTTTTGGTTTTTCTTGGCGTTATTGTGATGTTATAAACCTCTTAATGCTGTAGGCAGACTGGATAGAAAAGCAAACCGTCTCTTTGACCGGTGTAGAAGACACGCATTTTCTTTTATGTTGTTACTCCGACATTTTTACACTTATAGACATACGTTAAGAAAATTGTTTATTTTTGTTAAAACTCTTATTTGGTTTCGTAACTAAACTTTTAATTAAAAATAACGGGATTAAAATCATAATTAAATGTTATTTCAAGCTTACGATCCCCACTTTGTAGTTAAAAACTCTCATTTCATCCAAAAGGCTTATTGTACTATATACAGACATTAGCTCCGATATGGTATTTTATAATAAAATTTGTCAATTTAGCATTCTTTTATTGTGACAACCCACTTTGGATACATAAAGTGCAGTGTAAGACGCCTCTATTGAGTAAATAATAATTATTTGGTAATATAAATTGCCAATAATTTGTCGAAGAATGCAGTCCAAAAAAATTATTTTAGTTTGCTTTTGTGTTGATGTGCCACATTTATACTTTTATATATATACAAATAATAGATGTAAATTTTATTTTGACAAACTTTACAATTATTTTTTAGAAATATGATGAATTATAATAAAAAAATACTGTAAATAATAACTATTTAGGTGTTATTGTTCTGCGATTACAAAGAAATATCTTTTCAAATACCACAACGTAATTTTAGGATGCCAAACGAAATCAGATCTCAGGCATGCAAAATTTATAATGAATTATGTGTATCCCAGTGAACTGTACAGCGCATGAAACCCCAACAATCTGTCTCATTAATCTAAAATGTGCAAGAGTTAAATTTGCAACTAGTGTTATTATAATGTTTAATCGCCTAGATTTTGAGTTGAGGAATGAAGAAATATCCCAGATAACGTATACTTTAGTGATTAAATAAACACATGTTGTATCATGTTGGAAATTTGAAATAAAAGCAAGAACTTCTCTGAGCTTAATTAATGAATAATGTCTCATTTAGAAAGCAATCTCCCACACACTTTATGTCAGGCAAATAATCTTCAGATAGATTATAAGATAAATGAATGAATCAGAACTGTCTTTCTTCATGATTTTACTGAAAGAGAGATACAAAATATATGTCTGAATACAATGCTTTTAAAACAAAGAATTAAGTTTTGTACTTTTTTTTCAACGTGTATACATGGAACTTGAAAAAAAAAACTGAGATATTTTAGCATTCCTCCAATCCATATGCTGCATTCCATTTTTATTCAAGAAAAATAAGGAATTTACTATTATAACACATCATATGACATTTTCAAATTATATATTTATATAAAGGTGATTCCATTCAGATCCCACTTTTATTTTTTGCATACTTATAGGGTAGGAGTAAGTTAATGCTCTAATAAAAAATGGACAAAGTTGTACTTGTAGCCTTGCCAGAGTGTCATTTTTAAGTTTTTTTTGACCGATCCAACACTCCTCCCAACCAATTCTTAGTGTTACTCTCCTTTATTTATGAGCAAACTCATACGTAGAACTTCAATATTTGATTGTTTTCTTCTGAAGAATGAAAAAATTATGATTGACAAAAAAAAAAAAAAATTATGTTGCAAACAACATAAACACTCGTCCACTAAAATTAGCCTAAGATTTACAACCCAAAATATATTTACTTCCCAAGGTTAATAAAAATACAAGGTTTGACAATCTAATCGTGCTTGATATCATTTTCATCTGATGTATTGTACCAACTGCTGTGCAAGACTGGCAGATTTTGACAAAACACGTAACCACTCATAATCTATGACGTCACTATTGCTACAATTTTCAATTTAATGTATCGCACCAACTACTGGGCAAAAAAACAGATTTTGACAAAACATGCAACTACTCATTTACTATGACGACAATATTAAAAGCGTGGTGGAAGTCTATCATCAGTTGTACACGCGTTATGGTATAACCTCGTGTACTTCCCTATATGTCCTTTTATCATATGATACGCTGAGCTATAGCTAATCACGCTTGTTGTTGAAAATGACAGATCAACTTTTTTTTATATCCTTATAAAAATACAGTGGCATTGCCCAATCTGATACATAAAACAGGTTACGCCCCTAATTAAAGGGGTGTCCACAGGTGGTGGGCTTGAGGGGCTGTAGCCTAACACATCAAGGAATTTTTGCTTTTTAATACAAAATGTAATATTTGATTCTTTTTTTTTGAAAAAATTTAATAATTAAAATTTAATTGATTTAAAAAAAAAAAAAAAAAAATAACTGTTTTGTCAAAAAAAAAAATTTAATTCTTTGACAAAAGCAAATGATTTCAGTTTTTTTTGAACAGCTAGCGATTTTTGATGTTTTTTCTAATATATTCAATGTTCTGTGAATAAGAATGGATTTTTTTTACAATAATTCAATATTTGAATTTTTTTTTCCAAAAAATTGTTTTTTTTCTGTACACCCGTGGTTTATCGATTTTTTTTTCTTAAACCCATGGTTGATTGACTTTTTTTTCTAAAAATTAAACTTTTTTTTTATAAACAGCTGGGGAGTTTGAAATTTTTTCCAAAACAATAATATTTGAAATTTTTTTAATACCGAAATCAAGCCTCCCCCCCCCTTAAAAAAACAAAGAAGATATAAGCCTGCAGACACTCTTAGGTTATGCCATATTTATCTATCCATTGGTTTAAAAAGATTGGTTAACGATGACAAGGGATTATCACCAGAATTTCGAACATGGTGCATTTTTATGAAAAATGGTGATTCTACTTTATTTTTCTTTTTGTAGTGATTCAGAATCAGCATTTAAAAAATTGAAATTCGGTGGGTGTGGTGGTGTTTTGCTCCATTCACTTCCAGGAAAAGCTCAACTTTTAAGCTGTAGTAAACTTGGGATTTTTTTTTTTAAATGAAAATGTCAGTAATTATGTTCTTACCCTAGTGGGTGGTCTCAAGGTGCTTATCCTGGTGAATACGATGTGCACTAAAATTAATTAGCGTATTTTACGCCGAGCATGGTGCTAAACCCTGAAATCTGTCTTCTTCTTTTTTAAAAAATATTTTTGCCAAAACACAGTTTTCTTTGGATAACTTTAAATAAGTGCTTTATCTCTCTCTCTTTCGCTCGATTTTGTTTTTTTCTGCTTGATTTGCAAACTTTTGTCTTATTTTATATGAATTCTCAAGACAAATTGAGAGCGAGTCTCGCGCTGATCGAAGCTTAGCAAGTATATCTGATCGGTCAATGTCGTTCCACAGATTTACTTTATTCCTTTTTGACATTTTGTAAAAAAATCTTTTAGTGGTGTTCATTTTTGTGATCGTCGACTTTACAACAGACGGTACCTGCAATGAAAATTAACTATTTTATAATTTCCGTACTGGTGTTTCTTTGTTTTTTTAGATAAAATTTTTTTTTTTTATAATATTTTTTTTTTAAAAAGTTTGTATAGTTTAAATACCCGCCCTCCAAAAACTTTGCCTTTTTTATTCGGCAAAAAGAACAATTCTAGACACGTCTAGACTTTCAACTTTTTGCAAGGAGTAAGTTAAGAGTTCAAATTTGGATATGAGACAAAAAAAGAGTGCAGAGACATTGTGTTCATTCTCAAACATTCAAATAACTCCAATAGTATTTCCTGAAACATGCTAAGAATTTAAAATTTCATAATTTTTATTTGATTTTCTGAATTTGCATCTCAAAAAACATGTATCTCATGAACTTTATCAGTTTTAAGGTTCTCGTTCTTGAAGCTGAAAATGCTCAGAAACGCACGCGTGCTCGTGTGAGAATCCCTAAGGATGACTGAACCAAATTGCCCATGTCGAGGCCCATTATAAATTTTATAGCGATGCTTCCTCCATTTCACACCCCAACAAACAACAGACGCTTCTGTGAGTACATGTAAATATATTTGAACGACATTTCGTTTTTATTCTTAGTAGAAAAAATACTTATATAAAAGTGTTGTCACTATAAAAATATATCTGTACCGGTTATGTACACAAATTTGTATAACTAAAATAAGCTACAGAAATCGATGACATTATTGTTGAGCCCAACCTACTTACACAGTACCATGGCCAAATTCAATCAAGACTCTCCTATTATTTTATTAACATTCATATTCCTACATTTTACAGACATATCAAAAAAGATTTTCAACTCAGCTTCTGCAAATCCTCTTCTTCCGAAGCATTTATTGAATGCCTAAATATTTTCTGCAGGAGGTGTGACTCTGTCTAGCCCATTTATAATAAGAACAATAATAGCTTGAGAATATGCAGCATTAAACAACGAAGAAAAAAAAAGTCCACATTTTTTAAATATTTCCATGCCCAAGATTTATGTAGATATGCATAATTTATACTTTAAAAAAATTTAAAGTAAATAAAATCATTAAAAAAAAAAGATTGGGAAGGTTGTTAAAGGTTTTTTTCGCAACGTGTTGAAAGTCTAGTTTAATAGATTTTTACCTTGGAACAAAAATAAGGAGTTATATCCCTAAAAAAATGACGTAACTTCATAAGTTATTTTACGCATTGAATGGGGAAGTAGAACCAAGGTTAGGGAAAAAACATTTTCCTAAACACATACACACACCAAAAAAAACACAAAACACTTATATCTGTATAAAAGCATGCTGATGAAGAAAATGAAGAAGGGAAAAAACAACTTTCGTTTATCATCATCAATAGACAACGAGGGTAAGAACGCGACAAAGGTGAAATTGTGGTCGGTTTCTCTTTCTTCCCTACCCGAGTCTCTTTTCTTTTCCTTATTTTTATTGTAGTATTAGTGTAGTAAACACATAAAAAAAATATACAACGCAAAGCGTAGGTTGCCCTCTAGGAGGGGAAGTCAGAAGTAGATGATTGTAGCAAAAGATTGCTATATCATAATGCTTTGAATATACTTTATCTAGAATAATAATATATATTTATAAGGCAAATATGTAAGTATACATAGTTTTAGAAGTCAATTTTCTGTTAAAAGTTGATAGAAGGAAACGGAAGTGTCATTTGACATAGAAAACTAAAAATAAGAATTATGTTATAAAGTTAAATTTCCTAATTAAATCATGGTTATACTCTCTCCTAATTCCTATTACGAATATCTTTTGGCGGGAAACATTACTTATGTTGAAAAAGATTTTATGTAAAGAAAAAAAAAGTTTTTTCGTAATATGCGTATTTGTTCCTACAAGACGAGTTCAACGTACGCAAGTCAGGTACACGCAGAGTCTCTCACAGTAATCGTACGTGTAGTATTACATAGTAGTGTGTACATAGTTATGGTTGTAAAGAAGAAGAAATGGGGCCAAAGAACTAACATCACAACAACAACCACAACACAAATCTTCTACGTCATCAAAATATTGTTGAGTCAGAAATGGTTGCAGATAGAGGAGTAGATACTCATCTAACTTTTATATCATAGCATTTTTCCCACTCGAAGGAGATATTATTATTATTATATTCACGGTAATTATGATTAATCGATGTTAATTGCTTGTCTCTTTATTCCTATGTCGTTGATTGTTAAATTATCATATATGATAATCTTATGAAAATTTATCTCTTAACTAGTCGACATCTTTTTAAATTCTGCTATAATATGAGAAATATTTTTTGCCCCTGTTAATGGTTGTTTTTCTTCTCCTGGTTCATTTGCACATACGTACATAGCTAACTATCTTTTAAGTCTGTAAAGTTAACCCCAATAACACTGAGAAGGAGGGGAAAAGGCGTAATGGTGAAAACATTCGAAAAACAACATATGATGTACATTTTTCTTTCTTTCGAAAACGCATGTGCATAAGAAAGAAAAACCAACAATAAAAAATTCTTATTTTCCCTGAATGTCCCTCATTTATTTTTTTGGAGAAGCCCAAAGGGGTATCGAACCTTATGGAGTGGACAAGGAAAATAATACAAAAAAACAAAATATCAAAAACGTTGCGTACATGGCAACAGCGCATAATACGAGTTGAAACATGAAGAACAACGAAGTTAGTTAAATGACGAAATTCTTAAAATAAAAAAAAATCATAAAACTCGCCAAAATAGGTCATTTCTACATAATTAAATCTAAACCTTGGTATAAATGTGGTCTTTCTGAGTTATACAAGTCTGCAGAATCTTTTGTTAAATGTTAATTAAAGTACTAATGATATAAATAATTACATAATTAGCTTAATATTTTAGATATAGTGTGATACAAGGTTGAAAAACATACTACATAACTATCATTTGAAATGGTCACCCTTAGCCTTGACCACATCCCGAAGTCTCTCTGGAAAGAACTTGCATGCTGCACGCATCATGCCCACAGGAATGGAAGTCCAGGCAGCCACCTATTTGGCTGGAGGCCACACAGGCTTTGCTCTCAACAATTGACCACATGCAGTAATACATGACGTTTAGGTCGGGGATAGAGGGGTACCAGACCTTCTTGTCTGTAAAGCACCTCAAATTGCCCTCACACCCCCCCGCTGTGTCTCTCTGCATGTAATCCTGTTGGAAGGTCTGTAGTTCACTCTGGAAGTGTTATTGGGCCAGGGAAAAACCCCTTCCACCAGGATGGTGCTAATTTACTCCTTGGTATTGATCTACACCCTGGCCGGCAAACACATCATGGAGGATTTCCCTGTCTCATTCATGGCTGCTCAAATCATCACAGATTTTGGCTTCTGCACTCTGTTGACTCCATGGTCGTCCAGCAAACCTTTTTTGGTCAGAAACTGATCATTTTGGGATTTTAAAGCCTGTTCTACAATGAAAATCTTGTCATCACTGAACACAATGTTGAGAGCCGTACTAGGTCTCAGCTTTCGAAAGAATGACATTGCTTGACAGGTACTGTTGGATATTCAATTTGTAGTGATACATTCCAAGATTATCTCATATAAGGAATCGCATTGTTGTTGCACCCATGCTGAAATACTTGGACATGTTTGTAAGGTTCCTCCTGGTATTTCATGCAATCCTTGCTTTGACTGCCTTAAAGACTGCAGGCGTCTTTTTTGACATTGGATGTCTGATCTAGGTCTGTCTGTGATAGATTGAGTCTCCTCGTACCTCTCAATGAGTATAGGGTTCACCTCCAGGCTCTTTAGGTTCCTCAAAATGGCTGGTTGCGATTTGTCCTTCAGTTACCCTTGATTATATCCTCTCTCTTGGCTTTTACTGTTATTTTATTCAAAACTGTTTGTTTGGATCTAGTTTCGATCCAAATCGAGTCTAAACATAATATCTTCCAACCTTATATTAATTAATTTTACATAAAATTAATTTAATGGACTTTCCATGGACCCTACATATAAGTAAATAAAAATATAACGTATGTATGTATAATATCATGTTGCTATTAATCTCTCAGATTGGAAAAATCTGTTTGAATTTGTTTAATAAGTGGGGACTAAAACTTTTTTTAAATTTACAAAAAACGATATATTTTTGAAATCAAGAAAGGACAAATCAAAACCAATTTTTGATATGTCTAAATTCTAAATTAAACTATGTTTATTATTGGATATGTCATCCTTCAAAAGCAATAGCAACCTCCATCTGGTGACCAGATTGGCTGATCTTGACGATGAAGGCTGTGTCCATAGTGTACCATGCTGACATGATGGCAACTCGGACCCAATCCAAATTTGGATGATAACTGCAGTAGAAATTATTATCCAATAGTACGAAACTGTAAAGTCAGGGAAGTTTGGTGAGGACTTGAGAAGGTTCTATTAGAGGCAGGCCAGAAGTCAGTCAAATTGTGACTTTGGTTCTTTTTAACTTTCAAAAACATTCTCATTCTTAATGAACTTATTAAGTCTGGATGGAGATGCCAACGGCCTTTGCAGTCATATGAGCACAGAAACTAATGCAAAGGAGATCACATATGGTTTGTCTTTTTTGTTGTTGCTCTAGCATTTCTACATTTAGAGACATGTGATAAAAACATAATTAAAAAAATAACGGAAATAAAAGCATCATTTTATATTACTACAAGTTTTGGCCCCCCACTCTGACTCTAATGATTCAAGAACAACAATTTATTTATTCTAGATTGGATAACTTCAGAGTTTTAATTTCAAGAGTCTTTTAACAAAATTTGTTCTTTACATGCCATAAAATCCAATGTTATTTCTTATTCACTGAGTAGCCTCAAACGGACAGAGTCATAAAGAAGGGTATATATACACCTCTATGAAACAAATTACCCTGACTGTAGGGAATATTGTTGTACAGAAAATATTTTCTTCTCCGTTTGAGGTGTAGGGTTAACCTTAGAGATCTCTCAAGCGCTACTGAATTAATTAATGCGACATGTTATAGAGACGTAGCGATCTGTTCTTAATAGTGTCGTTTTAAAAATCAATCTCTTTTCAATAAAGGTATAATATGGCATGTCAACTGATTAAATAAGTGTGATAAAATGATGACAGGTAGGTAGTTTAGTGGTAAGTCCAAATACATATGTATGTATTGTACATTATACATTATCTGAGTATCATCCTTACTTCAAATTGTAACAGTTATCACAACTAACACAACTAATATGTAGTAGGGAGAAGAACTAACATTTTTTGTGAGATAGTGATAACGATTTTCAAATTGATACAAGGGGAGAGAAAGATGAGTCAAATCATCTCAATTTGACCATTAACCAAAAATTTTGTCAGAATAAGCAACAACTTTATCTCTATCTTTCCGTGTTATAAAAACATGTTTGTATCTAAATTATTCCAAGTAATTGTCTCAGGGAGCATATTGTCTATACTATGGAAGGATGGAAGAATTGACACAGAGAAAGCATGATTAAATTTTTGGGACTCAACTCTAAAGATTAACAAAAATCATTAAAAAAAAAAACACTCGTAATTAGGAAAATTCTGAGTCTTTTTTTTGATTTAGCGTCCTTTTCAGAGTACTTTTTGACGTTCCTAAGTGATAATCGGTTTGATAGTGTGAGAAGGGGAATAAAGAATATATAAAACTTCGGCCCTTTTCTTCATTCCTTTTGAAAATTCGAATATAATTTAACTTTTTTTTTCGAAAAGAAATTTCAAATTTTATTTTATTTATTTTTTCTTGACTGAACTTTATATATATTTTTTTATTCATTTCTTAATTTTTTCCTAGTTTGCCATATTATGGAACATTTATTGCTAGGAAGGTGTGCATCATGAACCTAGTTATCCTCTCTGCTACTGATCTGATTTCTTTTTTTTTTCTCTTTCGAGGCTCTAATATGTAGATATTTATTCATTCTTCTATATCCGAACTTTCCCCACAATGGACATTTAATTCATGTCTACAATCTATATTCCAATATTTTATCATCCATATATTATATAACGTTACATTTTTGATATGGATGAACTTTAAAATTCAATTTACTCTTACTTTAAATTCCGTCAACCCCTAATTTCTTAAAAAAAAAGGCCACTACCCAATGGAATGTCTTAAGTTAACGGATTTTTTTGATTGGTTGATATGTTTTAAGAGAGACAGGCAATAGCTACAAGTGCTTGTAAAAATCCTCTTTTGGGAGGTACAAAATGCATATTCAGCGTTTGCAGGTGAGCGTCGTTAGCAAGTCTCTAAAATGGATTTTTACACAATTATTTTTCGAACTTAATTTTAGAGTAATATTAAAATTATATTGGTTTTTATATGTAAATATAATTGCTGCATATAGTTTATATTCATTGCTCAAGTTGGACCAATATATGCCAATACAAAAAACTTTTAATTTTTGGACCAGTACACAAATAGAGACGGAAAAAACTGCAATAGTAATTGAACAAACATTTATGCCATACAATTTACCCCCCCCCCTCCCCATTTTTTCCTCTCTCTCTGACAATGATGTAAAAAGAAGGTGACTGAACTTTTTTTATACATATTCTTCTCTTTTTTCTGTAAATAATGAGTTGTAACTATTCATTGTTAGATTGTGTTTTGATGTATGATCATCGTTACATAACAGTCATGCACAGAGTACATTGGTTACAAGATTTTTATTTAGTAATGATTTATATGTAAACAACTTTGAGCATATTCGTTATTCCATTAAGACTTCCGGTCATTTGCATTTGAACTTTTTCACCTTTTTCAGTAATTAAAGAATGCGTTTCGTATTAGTTTGAGGATGATTCAAAAACATATTATTATAACTGACCAAAGAGTGATATTTGATTAAATGTTGTGTGGATCCTATCACTGTACATACATACTTACATTTCCGGTCATTGTTATTTGTACATTTATAACAAACAAAAACAATTTGAAATCAGGTGGAAACTTCATGATTCAAACTTCGTTTATTGGTAATTGTTTTTGGCTTTATAAATGTGTGTTTTCGTCTCTTATTGATTTTAAATGTGGGATTGCAAATGTGATGGACAAAGAAAAGAAGTGAAGCCTATCAATGATATAGGTCTAATCTTCTTTGTTAAGGCCTTGATGTTTTTCTAATCAAAATATATCCATGTTTGTGTGTGCATATTTGTACATACATTTCATTTATCTCTGCTACCTATCTTTGGATTTATAGACATATTATGAATGTACGACCCTCAGCAAACAAATCTATTAATTGACGAAAAATATAAGATATTTTTTTAATAATTTATTGGCAGTTCAAGTAAAGTTGACAAGCTTTTGCACACAAACACACCATAAAAAAGAGTTATATGATATTTTTTACCTTTAAAGTATATGTGAATAGAAGTGCATCATTGCTATGGTGTTATTTTTATTTGCTATTAATAAATATACATGATTAAATGTAAATGATTTTACGGAAATATACTTGTCATTTTTATAGATCATATTGTTGAAATATATACAGGGAGTGGGGATCAGATTGTCGCCTGCTTTAAACCTTGATAACTTGAAGACGACATTATCAAATAAAAAACTGGTTACCGAATAGGAAAGATATTCTCGTCAGCTGACGATATGTAGTTCAGTTAGCATCATGCTGTCATCATATGAGGAGATAAACAGCTATAAGTGGAACAAGGAGCTTTTGAGGTCCGCCGTAGTCATGGCATTGGCTAATAATGGAGGTGAAATCTCCAATTCAACGATTGCTTCAGCCTTAGGAGTGAATTTACGGACTGTTCAGCGTATCTGTAAGAAGCTAAAGGACACCTAGGATGTTGATGCAACCATAAAGAGGGCACCCAAGGAGGAAGGCGCCGACAGGAGGGTCAGGGACACCGACTTTGTCGACAAGGTGAAGAAAATGGTTGAGGATGACCCTACCAGCTCCATGAAGGCCATGGCGATGGATCTGGGCTGCCATGAGAAAACAATAAGGGACTGTGTATGTGAGGATTTAAGGTGCAGGAGCTACAAGATGCAGGTGGGCCAGATCTTGAACCAGAAGGCAAAGGATAACAGGCTGATGAAGTCAACAAAATTGCTCAACAAGCTCAAGCACCCAAAGCAGCCCGGGATGCTTTGGTTTTTCTCTGATGAAAAGAATTTCTGTCAAGATCAGAAGGTCGACAAGCAGAACAACAGGTGGATAGCCACCTGCACCAGCCATGTGATGAAGGTAATGAAGACCAAGTTCCCTGCAATGGTCATGGTGTTCGGGGTGGTCAGCAGTGAATGTCATGTTATGCCTCCCCACATGTTTGAAACGGGTCTAAAGGTTAATACAGAGGTCTACCTGGATGTTATGGAGAAAATAGTTCTGCCCTGGATCCAAGGGGCGGTTGGAGACAGGCCTTGGGTGTGGCAACAGGACTCAGCACCCTGCCATGTGTCCAAAATCTCCATGCAGTGGTTAACCGAGAACTGTTATGACGTCGTAACCAAGGATTTGTGGCCTCCTAACTCTCCTGACCTTAATCCTTTGGACTATTTTGTCTGGTGTTATGTCGAGAGACATACCAACAGGCATCCCCATAGCACCAAAGCCAGCCTGATGGACTCAATCAAGGAGGTATTCGGCAACATGGACAATGAGATGGTCAGAAGAGCCTGCGGCCGGTTCAGAGGCCGTATTGAGGCCGTTATTGATACCAACGGTGATTATATCGAGTGAATGGCTACTTTATACCTATATGCTCGTCATAGAATTGATTTTCAATAAAAAGTTAAAAAATGTATATTTTGGATTGTTTTTTGTAGAAAAATACTTTGGCAACAATTTGATCCCCGCTCCATGTATGTATTAATTTCAATATTTATTTGTATTTAATTTTAAAAATGTAATTATCTATCGTGGGCTGAGAGCCAAATTGACATAACTATAATGTTTATTTTACAGAATTAAGCATGTAAGTTTCAATTTTTAATTATGAATAATGGTGTTTTCCCAAATTTTTAAATAAAATTGATCAAAGAAATTAGTTACAACACCCTGAATTTTTCTCTGTTTTTAAGTATCAACATTAAATATTAGACTTCAAGGATGATATGTAGGCAATAAAACTAATATTTGCAATTTTTGATTCACGACAATTAGCCCTCAACCCTCGATATACTTCTATAACTTGTGTGTGGAGGTCCATTGCAGCCATGATTTAGAAATAAAGTCCAACTTTTTTAGGACATACGCAGGATTTTATTTTAGTGCGGCTTGGTTTTTGATTTAAAAAAAAAAAATTTTTTTTTTTTCAAAAATCCATTCCTATCCACAAAAAATTATTTTTGTATGAAAAAAAAAATCAAATATTAAATTTTTGGAAAAAAAAATCAAATATTATATTTTGGGAAAAAAATTGAATATTAAATTTTTGGAAGAAAAATATCAAAATTAATATTTTGAGAAAAAAATTTCAAAATAATCTAGTTATGCACAAACAATATATATTTTTCTTCAAAAAATCAAAATCTTAAATTTTTGGAAAAAAAAATTTAAATATTTAATTTTTTGAAGAAAAATATCAAAAATCCTAAGCTTTTCACAAGAAATTAAATTTTTGGAAGAAAAATTCAAATAGAATATTTTGTTTTCTGCTGCATAATTTAGCAGATTGACGAAAAATATTATGTTAAAAAAAAAAAATTCCTTAATTACAGTTTGCTTTTAAACAACCTTTCAAAGTAGTATAATCAGCTTACTTAGACTTTGATCTTCTGATAGAACTCATCCCCCCCTCATCTTCCACTTTAAGATGCTCCTACGCTTGACAATGACTTATTGAAGTCATGGAAACATAATCAATAGAAAATAAGTTTCTTTTTCTTTCTTTCTTGCAATTGTCAGAGGTAGTTTTACAATATATGTAATATAATTATTTATGTTCACGTTACTAGAGAAAGATTTATAGTTTGAAGTTTTAGGATAGGTGCACTCACAAATGTATGTACCCATGTTTGTATTTATGCACATAAGACATCTACAACGAATCTTTTGAGATTTTTTTTTTTCACCGACAATAATTGCATAAGTAGTCTAAAGGTATTTTTTTACTTAATAAATAAGTTTCCTCTTCAATTTGTTATGATTTTTCATCCTTTCTCTCTTAAAAAGTATATATGCTCTTGTACACATTATGAGATTTAATGATACTTGAATAAACGAAGAAAGTTAAAATAGGTACATATTTAAAACTAAAGAATAATAAAAAAATAAAATAAAATGAAACAAAAAATGAAAAAAGGTTTAAATAAATTGTATTTTTCAAAAGACGCCTGACTTGAATTATTGTATTATAATATTTATACATATATGTTCATCTTCAACAAAGTTATTCATAATTAATTATGTCTCTAACATATATTTTTTATGTTAATAAAAGAAAAAGCTAAAAGTGTCATACCCAGGCTCTGTTGAATCCTTGTCCATACATAAATATTTACCTATGTGTATGCATTCAAAGTTTTTTTGTGAATAAACATTAAAATTCGTTCTTTATTTTTTGAAATGATAGATTAACTACTTGAAAAAACAAAAATTCGATTTGATTAGTATGATAATTGCATATACTCTCTTTTTCTGTATTTGTGATGTAGAGGATTGGCTGTAAAAAAAATGTTTAATTATTTTTACAGTTTTCCTTTATTTATCTAGGACAGATGCAACAGCGTATTTATTTTAAGTTAGGAAGATACAACCACAAAATTTAAATTATAGTCGTATGATATGATCCAGAATATTGTGGAAAAAAATCAATAGTGTCAACTTTTGCAGAATCCAAAATCCCAAAATTCCCCTTTGTTATTTCTCAATAAGTTGATACAAATACATTAAAGTTCAAAACTCAATAGTCAAGAGGAAATTTGGGATATTGTAATGCTCAGTAGAGAGCAGTCAGTGGAATCACGTGTTGGGAGATTCTATGTGAAGTGAGCACAATATCACGAAATCATCATCTCTGATTTTGATATTTATGGGTCCGGGTCTCTATCCCAACCAAATAATAGTATGTCTAAAATTTTGAATTTATGCCAGCAAGAGGGTCTATTTTGGAGTCTGTAAAGTTTGGCTCTTTTCAAAGGATATTCTAACTTTGGAGGAACATGACTCTGCTCAAATTCTACCAATCTAAAATGCATGTGTTTAATTAAAAAAAAAAAAAGAAGGAGCTAGAATTTGAGCAAAAAATAGCATGAAAACATTTTTCCAAAATATCAAAAGATAATGGTGGGGCATAATAAACATGCATGCTATGAAGCGTAAATATAATCAGTTCTATAGATGAATAAATCCTACAATAAAAGTTCCAACAGAGGTATTCCATGTCATGTGTACACACTTTTTGTAAATGTATGACATAGTCATTACCTATTTTGATAATTCTTATCGTATTGTTTATTCGCCTTTAGTTTCAGGAAAAATTCATCTGTAGTATAATGTCTAAATATATTCAAACAATATCAACTTACACAGCGTTCAATAAGTCCCGTGTCTAATAGCAAATGGTGCCACTTACGAAATAACAAAATATTTTTCGGAAGTATAAGCATTCAAAAGGTTACAGTCAAAATTTCATGACGTTTGATTAATTATTTATCGAGTTACAGTGGTTTAAGTGACGCTACTTCTGTAATTTTAAAAACGATGGATTCGAAGCAATTTTGTGTGTTGATTTATCATTGCGTTGGATGGAAAAGAACACCGTACATACCTAAATTTGGCTCAAAAAATGTTCTCCGGTTTCTGCCCCATTGGAAACAAGCATCAAACGATAGTTTGCAGATTTTAAACGTGGTCGTACAGATACCGATTGTGCTGAACGGCCTAGTAGGCCAAATGAGGGGTTATTCAGGAAAACATTGAAAAAATCCCGAAAATCATTATGGGCAATCGCAAAGGAAAGTTGCAAAAGATAGTTGACACTCAAAAGTTTATCAAAAGGTAGGGTGTCACCATCATACACGAGCATTTGTGTATGAAATAACTGTTTTCCAAATGGGTGCCGCGTTTTCTCACACCAAAGCAAAAGTAACAACCAGCAGATGATTCAAAGAGCTGTTTGGAGATGTTCACACGAAATAAGAAGGATTTGTTGTTCAGTACATCACAATGGATGAAACATGGATTCACCTCTTCACTCCAGAATCAAAACAACAGTCTGATGAGGGGTGTGCAGACGGAGAAAGCCGTCCAAAAATTCAAACATCGGCTGTGATGATCATAACCTCTGTATTTTTGGATTCAGATGAAATTTTAATAATTCGCTAATTGGAACATGGAAAAACAATCAACAGCGACAATTATTTTGGTTTGTTGGATCGTTTGAAGACCGAAATTACCAGAAAGGACCTCATTCGAAGAAGAAAAAGGCGTTCTTTCACCAAGTCAATGGACCCTCTCACTAGTCAATAAAACAGCTTCAAAATTTATTGAATTGGGATTCGAATTGCTAGAACACCCACCGTATTCTCGAGATCTGACCCCGAAGCGACTACTGTCTGTTCGCAAATTCAAAAATATGCTCCGTGGAAAGAGATTTTACTCAGATGAGGAAGTGATTCTCGAAACTGAAGTATATTTTGAAGGTCTCGATACATCAATCTACACTCGTGGTATCGAAAAGCTAGAGAAATGTTGGAATGATTGTATCGTTCTAAAAAAGAGATTATATTAATGAATAAAAATAGGTCTGGGACTTATTGACCGATTTTTTATATACAGAGTGGTATATAAAAAAAAATGAAATTTTTATTACAGGAAGAAAAGAAAACCAAAACCTACTTTTAATAAGTTAAAATAATATTTTAGCTATATTTTATTAAATATGTTCTCCTTCACAGGCAATAACAGCGTCGAGACGCCTGAAAACAAATTGACTGCTTTTGAAGATGAAGACCGTATACTTGGCGTGATATCATGATGGCAGCTCGGAACGAATCCAAATTTGGATGAGAGGTGCACCATAAATTCTTTTCTATGTGCCTCAAACTGCAAAGTCCAGGGGGGTTGAGGTCTGGCTGAAGGAGATCTGCTTGAGGTAAACTAAAAGTAAGCAGGGGCTTGCCCAAGGGTGGGTTGGAGGGACTGTTGCCTCACCTAAAAATAAAGGAGTTGTTGCTTTTTACTAGAAAAATTTTAAATTTAACAATATAATATATGAACTTTTTGTTAACAAGTATGGATTTTTAAAATTTTTCTTTAATAATTTTTTTTTTTGAGAATAACTATAATTGTATCAATTTTTTTTCCTACAAAAATTACTTTTCTATGAATTTGGAGAATTGGGTTTGAAATTTTTCTTCATATAATTAATGTTTAAGGGTTTTTCCAAAATAATAATCTTTTAGCAAGCAACTGTGGATTTGTGTATTTTTTTTTCGAAACAATTCAAAAAAAAAAAAAAAAAATTTATGAGAACTGCTGTGAATTTTTGAAAGGATTTTCTAAACAATCGATAATTTCCAAAAAAAAAAAAATTCCCCACATGGCGTAACTTAATTCAGAAACAAAATAAACTAAAGTCTAGAATATCTCATAAAATATAAAACTTTAAGCTTAAAAAAAATTAAACAACAGCAAAAACAAGAAAATTATCAAACTAAAAATAAAGTTAAAAAACAAACAGAAAAGTAATCAAAAATTAAGATAACGTTAGTGACAGTCTTCATGTACTTGAAAAACTAGTCCATATCTTTAATTACTTTGTTATATAAATTAATAATGGGGATGACGTCCGTAAGGTCCTTCACATTCCTTTATGCATATATTAATTGTTGTGTTCTTGTAATAATGGCGTTGACCTTGCCTTCCTCCTTCCCACAATAGTGTCCTAAAAAATCATTTTTACCAGTTGTTGTTCCAAAATTATCTTATATTATATATAAAAGCCTGCAGCTCCAGAAAAGATGGTCAGTAGTCTCTTTTGCTTGATTACAAAACTTGCAAATACTCCTCTGGTCGTTCAAGAATTGCCCCAACTTCCAATGTTCCTGAGAGGAATTGATATCTGAACCATTTCCCAGAAGATGTCAAATATGTATTTTTTATAACTTTGATGCTATTATATGCTCCTTTATTGATGTTTTTCCTTTCCAAATAGTCATAAAAAGGAGCCATAGTTAATTTTTGGTGAAACATCTTCTGATCTCCGAACGGTTAAACGGCACCAGAGGCCTTTCGACGCCCTTAAAATGACCTAACTTTGATCGAAAGGACTGTGCAACCATTTTATCAATTTGAGAGGTTGAAAATCGAACGTCAGCAGCAATATCGACGGAGAAGGTTCGTCCTTCTGGGAAATTAAAGCGTCCTCCTATAGAGCACTACCAACCGAGATATTACTCCAACTTCGTAGTAACATCCACATTAACAGATACTGCATCAACATGAGTAAAGTTTTGAGTAGAATTTATTGATCTCATTGCAGATGAATTTTGGGTCATCCAATTTTTTGCCATTATTATTAAAGACCCTAATGTTGTTTTTTTTTCTATTTCTAATATTCTCCTGCCGTATACATTGCAGTCTGAAATGTGACAGGTCATCAATATTACTAATTTTCATTCGGACTCTATATTTCAGATCGTTTTTCCGTTACCACTGGTCTACTTTGTTTTTTTTTTATTTTCGTCAGTAAGAATGCTTTTGGAAATAGATTCGATTTTGTTAAGGCATTCCTTCTTTCTTTTTGCAAGAACAGATCCTCTTCTTCTCCACAAAACTTTTATTGAATGTAACATTAATTGCATAAGCAGAAACACATCCCCCTTATAATACAGCTTTTGGGATACGTCCAGAATTACGCTTACACCTCCTTCATTAACGTCGGGATCGTCCATGATGCTCGAGTTAAGTGGCTACTGGTTTTTATGTGTTAGTTCCTTTAACTCGAGGTTTATTACTAAGTTAATTGGCTTGTGATCTGAAAGTTTAGCATCTATTACATCAAAAGATTCAATTGCATCTTATACAAATCTCTTCATCAGGAATATGTCGATTCTTGATGACGCTGGCTTAAAGTTCTCTAAAAAATAAAGTATGATATAAATTGTTTATTTGGCATCCTACGTCACTAAAACCGAGGGACGAAAAAATTGACAACAGGACTTTTGTGGATCGAGGATGGGAGTCTGGTGTCTTGCTTGTCGTGTCTATGGGTCTTTTTAGTTTCACGTTAAAATCTCCTCCTAAAATTGTTGGTCTGTGTGAGACAATGTGAAGAAACTTACTCTGATAGATATATGAATCGTCAGTGTCTGGCCCATATAGACCAATCACTTCAAAGTTAAAACTTAGAAAATAACACTGCACTTTTAAGAGATCTCCCTCTGCGTAGCGGTATTGAACTTTTGGGTTTAGAGTCGACTTGATAAGTTTACACGTTTTGGGTTCTGATTCATACTATTGAAGGACGAGAAAGAGAGGTAACCTGCCGGAATAGAGTAATGATTCTCCAAATGAAATCTTGTATCACAAAGTCTGACAATGTGGAAAATTTAACATATTTTATAAATCTAGCTACGTCATATTTACGTTTCAAACATTGTAAAGAGTTTACATTCAAGGAAAGGATGGATATGATCATTCTTTTTTTATTATGTTGTTTTGACACAGATATACACAGAGACGATCGTGAACTAAATAAGGCTCTCTTTGAATTAGATCCTGATCTAGATCTAGCCGTCAATATATTCTTTTTTTTTAGGGTACAAAGAAAGTTTCTTGGGGTTTCTGTCTCAGAGAGTCTTCTCAGATGTCTTTCAGATTGTCCTGTGCTAGCCTTAGTAACAAGTGTAAGGTTATGATGCCCATAGCTGGGAGTGGAAGTTTTGCTTCCAGTAAATATATATTCATTGTTTGTTCTGCTTTTGTTGTGTAGGTTTAGGGGTTCGTCATCTATGTATGATCTGTTTATCTCATCAGTTGCTACAGTATCCTCTTTATCATTTGCTGTTGAATATACTTCAGAGTTACTTTCAGTTTGGGATGATAGGATGTCTTGTGGAGCTTTAGTTACTCGTGATATTCTTTCTGAGTGAGCATCGTTTTCATTAGATATGGGCTCGCATTCTTTTTCACATTGGTCTTTCACCAATTTAGTAGGTATGGTTTATTGTTTAGGATTGGTATTAGTTGATTCACTGATATTTATGTTATCAAAAGATTTATTTTCCTGTATTATTGCAATTCTCTTGAGAAGAGCTAATCTGTATTCAACAATTTGAAGTATTTTTCCTGTACAATTAATTCTTGAATGTGTGAATAAAAATATTTTTGGCATTGCTGACGAACTCCACTAAATCTTGGATTAACAAGTTGGCCCTCAACCGGTTAAATATGTGGTAGACTCAATGCATCGCCGCTAACCTCGAAGATATAGTTCGATGTGCGCCATACATTTTTATAGATGGAGAATTTCTTTTCAGCATCGCAATCTTCAGGATTTAGTTCTGGGTAACAACGAGACACATCGCAAAATCTGTTTAATGCAATTAGTCAATACATTTTCTTCAACCCTCTTAAGAGTATAAATAGCAGTGATTTTAAATTTCTTTCTATCATCCAGTTCTATATTTTCGATGTCTTTTAACTTCATACGAACAGTTTTCATTTGGCCATTTGGTCTTTCAGCTTGAGTATCATAGCATCCTTCCAGATCTTCTATGCGAGGACGAATATTAGTTTAAAATTGGGTATAGAACGATGCATAATCAAAACCATAACACGACTG
This sequence comes from Lepeophtheirus salmonis, assembly GCF_016086655.4. Classification (NCBI taxonomy): domain Eukaryota; kingdom Metazoa; phylum Arthropoda; class Copepoda; order Siphonostomatoida; family Caligidae; genus Lepeophtheirus; species Lepeophtheirus salmonis. The sequence continues at coordinate 22,468,087 of NC_052143.2, forward strand.
TGCGCCGGCAATTTCATCTCCCGTAAATCCAAAATGAAGTGCAGCATTGTATACTTCATACGGTTTCAAATGTATTACAACCGTATCCGATCTAAAAGTCGACTCTATATTAATATTTTTTACTGCTTCTCTATTATTTTTGTCTCTTATAGTCAGAGCTCTAGCATATGACATTTTCGGTTTTGTTGACATTGATGCATTATCAGGAGGAAGATCATTTGGGTCAAGGTCCATAGTTAGTTGTAACAGTTGTTTATTATCAAAAAGTTAAATGAATAAGAGAGAGAAAATAAGGAAAAAAAAAAATGAACGGCGAGTCTCAAACCGAAGGCTCGCTACCTTCAAGATTTTTCAATCAACAGTTGAGCTACTGTGTTTTTCTAGATAAGTTTTAAAAATTTTATAAAAAATATTTAAAAAGGGAAGAAAGAACAAGGGAGAATTAAGCACACGCTTTTTATGTAAGAATATAAACGCAGAAAGAAAGACGAAGACACACAGAGGGTTCCCTTTTTTCTAAACAATACAATTGAAAATTTGAAAAAAAAATCCGAAATTTTTTCATTCTTAAATTTTAAAAAAGAATTCAAAAGCCAAACCCTTTCTTCCCCCAAAAAAAAAAAAAAAATATATTCTCCTGTGGACAAATTGTTGCCAGAGAAGTTTTATTTCTTCTGAGTTTTATAGTGCTGAAATGAACTTTTTGATGTTGTAAGCAGTCCAGATGTCGATGCCAACGATCTTTGTAGCCTCCTCAGCACTGACACCGGGGCAGAGGAGAATACAGACCTGTTACCTTTTTTGTTGTTGCTATTTTTACAATTAGAGACATCAGATAAAATGAAAATAACTTATTTATTTTTGTTTCGGCTGTAATATGGTTACGTAATGAAGCACACTTTTATAAACTCTTGTCCTCATGAATAAATAATATGCACTTCAAAATAGAAAAATAATAATCCAAACACATTTAATTTTTGTTTTTATTATGGTAATCACATCTAATGCATTTACATCATTATGATATGATGAAACAAAATCATTGCATTATGTCAAGTTTTAAAGGGTGAAAATATAATATTCAAACAGAACCCTTTTATTGATTTTTTTTCCCATAATGATTTAATCCCTTAATTAGACAATTAGTTTAAAATTTGAAATCAAGTTTCTGTATCTTGAAACCAAGAAAAATAAAAAAATAATATAATAGAAATTGCTTTCATATGGATATTTAGCTGTACAATGTTAAGAGGTATTTTAATGACTTTATTATATGATATACTTTTGTGTTCGAAAGGAAAAACGATTAAAAAGTTCACACAGAACGCATTAAAAATAAAAAGACTCAAATGACTACAAAAATTGGTCATTTGACCGTTTGTTGCATGTAAAAAATGTGAATTAATGAGCGTTAAAATACATTTAATACTTAGGTGGCTCTTAAAATGTATTGCAATTATATTTTAAGGTGTAGTATTAGCTATGAATCTTGATATACGATTTATATGACACACACAATAGATGTATTTTGGAAGAGATATATACGTTTATATCTAGACAGTCAGTCCGCAGTAAAAACACATAGAACTAATGACAGTTCCAAGCATATTTTAATCATAACCGGGGAATTTATTTACGCCGGTTACAAGCAATATCCGTGTCGGAAAGGTACACATTATTGAACATGTTTGTAAATCAAAGTAAATGAATAAAAACTTGCTTCATAAAAATAAATTTGGAACCATTATTTAGAAATATCAGCGTTTTTGGCAATTTCAATGGTTCATGATATTTTATGTAGGAAAGATGAGTTGAAAGCTTTTGTATAGTGTAAAAAGTTATATAACTTACTAAAATTGCAATTTTTTGTTCATAAGTCTTGAACTTAGCACTCATAATCTTCTAAACCTTTGTAATTCAAGGGTCTCACCATCCAATATATTACTATATTTAGATACTTAAAATATGAAACATTATAAAATTTAATTTTTTGACCTCCTTCTAATTTCAGATTCAAACAAAGCTTATAAAATTTTCTGAAAGGTTTAATTGAATAATAATTGGTTTAAATATTCAATTTTAATGCAAATCGAAAGAGGCATCAATCATATATATGTAATGGGATAATTTGCAGGTGGATTGTAAACACATCTAAGAATTACATCGTGGAAAAAGCTTTGCATCACTTCTACTTTCTCTTATATGTATAACCATTCATAATAGAAGATTTATTTCGAAAAATACTTTTAAAAAAATTAAACGTGGACCTCAGTGTGTATTGACAAACATACAGTCCAATCCTTAAATATATTCACACGTGTATAAATATAGGGATTGTTGATGGATGGTGGTAATGTGGTGCGATTCTCTTCCTTACTTTAATAGTGTGTTGAGAATGAGGAGGAGGGAATGTTTTGGATCATATTTTGTTACTTCTTATGAGGTAATTTCATTTAGTTAAAGCTAAACGCCCTGGATCCACGCGTGTCCTCTGTCTACAAGTCATAAAATCACTTCCTCATAATTGTTGTTCATTGAAAGACGAAAAAAGAATAAGTTTTATGCGAAAATGAGGTTAATAAACCACGTGAGAAAATCCTCGTCTTCAGTACATCAACGTCGTAAAAATACATACATAAAAGGGTGCCGTAAAAGTGTTAGCCTCTCCCCCTAAATGAACGGTGAAGGATTATTATGTCGTAAAATGAGTAATTTTTGGGCTGCTTCTGTTGCTAGTGGTAATTGTTATTGTATTTATCATTGGGTGGTTTATGAGAGTGAGGGAGAAAAAGAGAAATCAAATTCTCGTAAAATACTTTGTATGCTAGGATTATGGTCATACACTACGAGTATACAGAATATTATATGTATATACTTGATATAATGGAGTAAGTATTATAACCTTATTTATGAAACGATCGTTAAACATTTAATTATATATTTTAGAGACATAGATCATGGTGAAACATGATCATTTGAGCCTCGAGACTCTTCAACTTCAGTATTTTATACTATTAAGTCATAGTATAAATACAAATAAGTTAAAAAATTACCCTTTATTTTTTGGGATACTTTAAGACAACAATTTTAAACAAACGTATGCTTCGATATAATTAAAAGTTAGACAAAAAAATTACCTATAGATAATAACTTTGTACTGTGTTTTACATTATTATCTAACAGAAGTTGGGAATTTTTTATAATTATTGAATAAGTTTAAAGTCTTTGAAACTTATGTCCATGTCATTCAAGCCCAAGTTTCGGAACAGGTAACAAAAAAATCACCAATAAAATTTGATATGTCTCATTCCTAATGACGGACAATTTTCTAAATCGTATCACTTTTTTTAGTAATTTATTTACTTTTCTTTGAAGTTTTCAATTTGTAAAGGGATTAATTTCAAGTGAAATCTCAATTTGAAGTAGCTCATGTCAAATTACATACATAACTCTACTAGTATTTAATGCAAGACTCATGAATCTCCATTTGCAAGTTTTTTAATCAAATATGGTCTTTCAAAATGTTCGATTTGAACTTTTGGAGTAATTTTACACTTTTTTTAGTTTTTTTATTAACGTTTTCATTTTGTTTGCAGAAATGATATAAGAAACAAATTAAGGAAGAAGGATAAAGTAAAAATTATAATATAAATAAATAAATTGATTTCTAATTATCTCTCTCATAAAAAACTTAATTAATCATTATAGACTTATTACAAACCAGAAACCACTAAATAAAATTCGTGAACATGCAGAATTCGGAATACACATACACGGATTAAACCAATACCGAACAAGATAAAATAAGAATAAAATATAAGAAGTAATTCATTATTAAAAGTACCAACAGTCTTCAAAATAAAACTATTCCCTTGTAGACCTTTGTAAGACTTTATAATCTACTTGAAAAAGTCCAAATACTTTGCTGACATACAGGGCTAATACCTAATTGCATCATTACCATATTTCCATCCAGATTTCTAGAGGTATCTGGAAGATATCTAGATAGAGATATCAAAGAGAAGTTAAAATATCTAGAAATAGCTTAGATGATAACCGTTCTTATCTCTTCAGCAGCTAAGAGTTCATAATTTGTAATCTTGCTTGTAATAGATGCTTTGGAGTTATAAAAAACGCTAACCGCATTCCATTCGTCTTTCCTGGGGATCCCTTTCGTTTTGAAAGCCCAAACAATACCTGGTGCTTTTGAGAATTTTGATTCTGTTGAGTCCCTTATCGTTTAAGGTTTTAAAAATCGAACACTGGGACATTCCTCGAAAGTGTTTATAGAGGAGTTAAAAGTTTTTCCACAGCCCTTATATGGAGCATTATAAAAAATAAGGCCAACCGAGATTTGAGACTGTCCAGTAAATTTTTTGCCGTCCAAAATATAATGTGCAGAACTCTCAATTTTTTGTTACAATATTTCGGGAGATCTAAAATTTTCAGATATTTAAATAATATCATTATTCAAATCCCTCGAATATAACATTTTCAAATGCCATGGTGCAGGATGAATGGGGTTCTTATCCGCCCTAAAAAGCGGGAGGAGGGAGGAAATTACCGCTAACACTTTCTAAAATTTTAGAAGGTCCTGAAAAGTAAGAATATAAATATGTATAGTTAGTCTGTCTATGTAGATCGGACCCTCTATATCGCTGAAAAATTGTTTCATGGCTAGCTACGTTTTGATGAATTACTTCTATGGTAGTATTCGACTCATACGTTGGTGTTCCATACCATAAAACACGATGAACAGCTCCACATGAAAATGAGATTTTATTGACTGATACGTTTAAAAAAATTCTTTTATAGGGGAACACCTGACACAGTAACTCTCCATTTCAAGTGGGGATTTTTCGTCATGTGAATAAAAATCTTCTGGTATATCATGGGGATAATAGAAGATAGCAGAGTTAGCCGTATCTTATATTTTTCGTCCTTTTCAGAAAAGGGAGGTACTTAGAATAAAAAAGGGCCTTAAGTCTTTATATATTGCATTCTCAGCTATAGAAGGAAGATAACTTGTACTATATAACACCAGAGGAAATATTTCAGCACCATACAGTTCGACTCTTGTCAATTGTCGTACTTTTTTTATAACCAAATTACACAGTGTTGTCCAATTTGTGTAAGTTTCACAGTGGCTTTGCCATTCAATACCTAAAATAAATTCTTTGCTACTTTTAAAACTATTTTTGGCATTACACACTATATTTTGTGTTTTGAAAAGAGGAATCGTGTCATATGATTTATGTTTTCTAGGAAAACTGTTTTCTATAACTCTCAAATTGGGAGTAGATATGGTCCAAAATATTCCTTGTCTTGTCTAATACCTTATCTTCGAAAACAATCTTCTTAACACCAGTTTTGGAAGTTAGATTTAAAAGTTTCAACATTTAACTTCAAGTAATTTCTGCTTCTTATAAAAACTATTATTTTTTTTTTCGTTTTTACACTTAAATACTGATGCAGTTATGTCGAAATATATAAATTAATAAATAACCACTGAAGCTTTAAGGTTAAAACTTTAGGGTAAGATTACTTCTTAATGTTACAAAAATTTATAAAAAAATATTTTTGTATAACTGATAAAGAGAAGAGGTAAGAAAGATATTCACTGTAAAATTAAAAAAATCTTGAGGGGTTAAATCTTCCGTCTACAAATGGTACAAAATTATTAATATCAGGAATGGTAAGAATTCCACTATTGAGCGCACATTTTTCCATAGATACTTGATATTTTATATAATTGAAATAAAATCAATATTAATCTGAATTTAACATATAAAAAAGAAATGAGGAAAATACCAAATTTTCAAATGGAAAACTAACTATTGAAAATTTAAATATGTACTTATTTTTTTAAAGTTAATGAAAAAAATGGATTATTTCTCTCCAACCAACACCCTTAAAAATTGTGTTTTTTATATTTAAATTGATTTTTTTTTAGATTTAGATGAACCCATTTTTAGAATAAACATGGCATATTGCAGAGAAAAATTTAACTTAATTGTAAATTACATATTTTGCTCTCCCTCCAATTTTGACTCAAACTAATGAAAGTGTAAAAATACTCCAAAAATCTCAAAAACAAGATATAAACGAAAAAAAGCAAATATAGATTAAGTATTTGTCTTTTTGTTATTGTTGACTAGTGTTATTGTTAACATTTATGGCTGCTATTTGAAAGAAATTTATAAGAGTTAAATAAAGATCTTCAATTATATAATCCTTTACTCACTCAAACTTAAAAAAAGAGAGTCAATCTAACACAAGTAATAAAGAAAAAGTTATAAACGAGCTCAGAACTTATCGTTTTGTGAAGGTAATGATAGTTTGATTAGATTTTAATATTGCATCAAGCAAAACATACAATGCTCTTCTATTTTGCTATTTAAACCTCTTTATTTTCCAATTTCCATGGTACAAATTGCTCTTATTCACAAACACAGACACAGCAAGTAAAATAAAAAGGTAGCTTAATCTATCATTGAACTTCTTGAGCGAGTTTAATGTAAGCTATATAATAAATGGACGCATTAAGTAATAAAGAGAGAAAATACAACTATACACACATGTTATAAAAGAAGCACCTTTCTAAAAAAAGAAAATTTAAATACATAGTTTTAGCACTTAAAAAATTAGTTTACCTATTTATATATATTTAATTTAAAAAAGACATAAAAAGATAAATATTTTACGTGAACTTTTTTTTCGCAAAAATTTATGTGTTTTACAAAATTTATTAATGTGTTAACTACAATGCATTTAATAATTACTAACTGACGAGGTGGAGAAAATATAACGATTATAACACCTATACCTAACTAAATAAATAAGTATACATATTAACAATCTAATTACTTTACTGTTAAGTGAGCTTTTGATTGATTTTTTTTCTCTCAAATTTTTTGACGAGTTTATTTAGCAATAAATTTCAAGCATTATTTTTTATTTAAAAGATAAACTTAGTACGTCCCTTCTTTATTAGATTGAGGAAGTAACATATATCTGATTAAACAGAAGAGAAGGGGTGGTTAGGGAGTGTCTCTAGACATAAAATATCCACAATGCATTTTTTTCAGCTTTATTTATTAAAAAAAAGTGTCTGAAAAACCTTCCCATTGATATAAATTCCAATTTAAAATATGGATGTTCATTCGCTTTAATTTAAATAGGTTCACGTCGCTACAAATTAAATTAATATAAGTGACTGTTTTGATTTGGTGTTTTTTTATCACAGCCTATATTTGAAAAGTAAGAGACTCATACATTAGATGCAAAAAATGTCCGATGAAGTTTATTTATAGTTTTGACATATTCTGTTAATTTAATTTATGTTACAAAAATACTACGTGGTAGAAAACTATCTTATCTACGTACGTATATAGCAAGCTACCATTCGAAGAATACGTATGTGATAGACTCCTATATTTTGTTCCAAAACTGAAGCATTTTTATTAAGGAGGAAATTAGTCTTCTAAATTAGATAGAGTCCATACATTAATTATTTTTTTCCTTTTGATGAAAGAAATCCACGGGCTCTCCATCAAATTTTGCCAGGTAAAGATAGTTCAAATCATAATATGAAATCGATCAATTATGTATTTTAGGGGTAGCCAATCTTTTGCATACAACATGCGAATGTAATCACATACTTGTACTCAAATATGCCATGTAACCTTTATAAGGTCGTTTTTGTAAAAATATGTCTATTTGGAGTAGATAGGAGTGTTTTCAGGGAACTTTGTTCTTCTGGTAGTCAAAAAACATAAACAATTTGAAAGGGAAGGGGAGTTTGGAGCGCAGTAGTGAGCTAGCTTAATTCTCTCCCGCTTATTAGTCTTGGCCATTAACTTCATTAAAAATGTTTTTACCACAAATAAATATTGACAGTAATAGCTACTTGGAGCCGTCATAATTTTTTTTCTATAATCACACAACTCTGAGTTATAAGTAATTAAATTTGAGTCTTAATTCTTCGCACGAACCGGTATATAAACCTTCAAAATAGAGTCGATTGTTATTTACATACATATATCAGATTGGATTACACATGTAAGTGTTATGCCCCAAATTCACCACTCGAAATCAAGTAATTCGTCATAAGTTGTTACCCCTAATCTATTTACACCTTTTGAAATGGTTAAATAAACCTTTATAATAGAGCTTGCTCCTGACCTGAGCCCTCTGTTTATGTTTATCTAACAATGTCACTCATTTTACTTGACCTTCATTTATCGAAACGGGAAAAATTAGAATACATATTTTATTAGATGTAATGGAAAGACATAAATGTACGATTGTAGGTCAAATTAATCTAACATCTCACTTTAATTCTTACGAGAGAGGGAGGGTAGAGATGAAGAAAGTGGAAGTAGTAGATAGAAAGCAATCAATGGAATGAGGTAGGGGGAACAGAATGAGAGGGTAAGTCATTCATAGTAGACAATCCCCCATGAAACAGCCATATACTTAATCATTTCATACTATATATATAAATGTATCTATGCACATAAAATGGGTTACAACTAATTCATCCTCTTCTTTTTTTCTTTATCTTTGAAGTCATTGCGAGGCTTAATACGTACGTACACTCATACATACGATTTCTCCCTTGTAGCTTTTTTTTGCCAGCATACACAATATTTATTTATTCCTTAATTTTATTCGCAGACAAATTTGCAAAAAAAAGAGAGTCTAGACTTCTTTATTATTATTATTATTTTGTTCTCATCAAAAACTATAATAAAATGTTTTGAAAGAAGGAAGGAGTGTGCTAGGAAATATGTGTATACACAAACGTTATTTGTAAGTTTTATGAACCAAAATTTGGTTTTTCGATCGTTCATAAAAAAAAAAATATTTTTTTACTAGATTGTCCGTAGAATTTTTGCAAAATGTAGGGTTTTTCCCAGTATATATGTTAATATTGTTTATTTAGTATACAGAAACTCATATAAAATTTCATAGATATATATAGTAGAAATTGTATTACAACATCTGAACTAAGTTGGATATTCATCTATTAGATTTGAATAAACAATAAATATTGTTCTATGTATATTTAAAGCCCGAAAATGCAGCGGAAAATGAACGATAAAATATGCTTTTTGTTCATTTTTGAGACCCTAAACAGAAAAATTCCAAGTACAGAATCCAAACAACAGAAGTTCAGAAATGTATCAAATGATTTATTCCTCAAAATAAAGAGAGCATTATAAAATCAAGTTTTAAAGGTCCTTGGTGGTGATGTCATACAAAGTTGAAACTATCATTGAAGGTTGAATATTAATCAATTAAAATAAATAAATCACTCTTATCATATCTTAAGTTTGGGGTAAGACTTTTTTTTGTTCAACGAAATACTACCGAGATATATGGTCATTAGAAACTATGGTCTAAAATTGAATTTGCCCATTCTCATAAATACACCCCCTCACCTGCACAAAACTGCACAACCTTAATAAATTTACTAGATTAATTAAGCACAAGAAAAACAAGTTACGTCAAGACGAAAAAAGGTTTATTTTTTGTACTTTACAAAGGGGCATCTCACACAAAAAAATATTTTTTCGTAGTCAGTTAAACTTTGACAAAAAATTGAATACCCAGTCGTCGTTAAAAATGAAGAAATTCACGGAAAGAATATGAATGAGTTCAAGTCTATATAGATATTTTATATCAAAAAAGGAATTTGTGAAAAAAATACAGTTTCTATTCATTTATGATATAGTTTCAAATAGATTTATGGATCATTGTACTATATGGGATTATTTGTTCACTTATTAATCTGATAATATTTAACATTAAACATTAATTATGTTACAGATAACAGATTTTTGTTTCATTTATAAAAACTAACGAGTATATGAATATATTTATTTTACATTTCAAACAAACATGTTTGGTATTATGTAAGTTAAACTTTTACATGTAATATATGTATACCAATGTGAGTTTTTTTTCTAAATCTGACATATAATTTAGTATGTTCATATTCATGGACTATTTTGTAACAACCCCAATTCAATATTTATTTGATAAAACCTTTGTGAGTATTGATCTGATATCTTTAAATAATTTTAATGATACATATGTATATATTACCATAATGTATACTTGTTGGAGAGCTCGTGTTTTATTTCAATTCAAACAAGGGAGTAAATGAGATGTAATACATCATCTACACATTTGCTCTGTATATCTTGTTTTCATATATTTTTTTGTTACAGTGATGTTTTTAAATACAAATAGTGATAATGGTTTTGATTACTTTCAGAAATGTAATTTAAGTAGAAAAGTTCAAATTCTTGAGAGGAAGAAATGTTACTATTATGAAGACTTTTTGCAGAAAAAATTTCCATGTAGTAAATCTTAGATTAGGAGCATAATTTGTACGAGAGAAGTGAAAGTAATCCAAAAAGCTCCGAAGGGAAAACTGATCAATAAAAATATATAACTGGCCTCTGTAAAAAAAAATAATTGCAGAACCATTCAATGGCATTAATCAGTGCGTATAGTCATAAATAGTATATATATCGTATCAGTGTCCTATAAGGCAGATCTGAACATAGAAGTTGTAAGATGTTTTTCTACTAGGATATCCATCTTTTTGTCTGATGCTCATACTGAGTAATTATTCTCCTTTCTTTTGTATTATCGAAAAATTATTAAGCAATCGTAAACAGACAATTGAAACTCAGACACAAACAAAATGTATAATTTTGTCACTTTTTTAATTGTAATTATTAAAAAAAAAATACCATTGTCAAGGAACAGTTTCAATTCCATCTATCCAAAAGCGAAGAAGTTAAAGACTATAAAATTAAAGAAAGAAAAATTCGTGATCAAATTATGTAAGGATATTATTTTACAAGTTTCTTCATGAGTCCATTATTTGTCAAAATACTTGAGCATGAGGCTTGATAATTAATCATAGTATAAGAAATCTTACCTTAAAAAGGTATATTATTAAAAATACAAGATACATATAGTTTATTTTAATGAAATAAAGGGAATCAGGTTATTTAAACAACCAAATGATGGATGATATGAAGGATTGATAAAAAAAATCATAGATAGGGATAAATATGACAATTTATACATTTATCAATATAAATAGATCATTCAAGTTTTTATATTGATTCATTTTTATTAATGTCAATTCACATTCAATATGATTATTGTATGAGAAGAAATATGTAACTTGAGTCCCTTACTAATTAAGGGACATGTACAAATGTTTGTTTTACGTAGGTGTATAAGCCAGGGAGAACTCTAAAGAAGGAATACGTTCTCTTTTTAATATTTGACAAGTTGCCATACAAAAGTATTGAATAGAAGGAGATATAAATATATTCATATAATTATACTTCGATAAATTATCAATTAAGGGACCTTATAGTAAAAATTATTTTTAAAATTATGGTGGAAAAAAATATTCATATTTGAACCAGTGCATATTTTAAAAAAAGTTCTATAATAATTTTGTATGCTGTCAAAATTTCGTCTTCCCATCTTTTCAAAAAAAAAAAAATTACTTTTACTGCAAAATTAGACAGCATTAAACCAATCTTTTAAAAGGAAATAAGCATGTGCATCAAATACACACATAAATTAACTAATCAAGTAATTATCCTAAATCATTATGGTAGAAATAATGGAAAATTGCAAAGTCACATCGAAACATTTTCAAATGAAATTAAGGGATAGCAGTAGAAAACCTATTTCTAACGATCCAAAAATACAAATATAGTATCTATTTTTTATTTTCGGAGACTAGTTATTAAAATGGACAACAATATCTCGTAAGCGCAACAGTTTATCTAATAAAACATTTCAAACTGCAATTCACAGAGTTAAAGGATCGGCTAAAGACTTATCTTCTACATTTAAAACACGTTAGGTTTATATGATTCCTAAAAATAAATTATGAATAATGGCAACAAAATGTAAAATAATCCCAAATTTAATAAATTTTTAGATAAAATATCTTGTTTAATATGTACAATTTGTTCGGATTTTTTTATTAATGAGATGAACAGCCAAGATCAGACGTAGTTATACCAAGTAGGTAGGCTTATAGAAATTTTAAAACTACAATTACTCAACCAAACCTGGTCTATCAATCTTATTATACATTTCAAATAAATATTTTCTTCTCTAAAGTGACTAGGTATCGAACTCAAGCACATTAATTTTAGGAGAACAATTTCATCGTTATAAAGTGCCTGGGAGTGGTACCAGAAACATAGGGGCCAAGGGATCATTGCATCCCACCACTTTTTTGAGGATTTTTAGAGTAATTTTTCAAATTTGGCATTTATAAAAACAGATTCTTTCAAGATTGTCAAAAAAGCCCAAGACCCTCTCTTCCAAAGAAATGTATCACGGCCCTGTCCTCTCCAAAAAAAAATAATCATCTTGTAAACACCCCTGGCACCCCTCACTTGCACACACATTTCAGCACTGTGTCCACTGAGGTACACCGTTCTACTTTGTCTGTGATATTTACAATGAATGTATTTGTATGTTCTAAATCAGACTTAATTGAAATTAAAAGTATTCCCATGGATCAGTTATACTTAATGACGTCATTATCAGTATTGATTCCTCGAAATATTGTTTTGTTTTACTGCTTATTAGAATAATAAATAATTATTTAAATGGCTTATATTATGCTGCCAATTGTTTTATTACTTCATTCTTGGGTATGAAAGGTTACTAAGTTCCAGATTTATATTTTTGATGAATTACACTTATCACGTTATAATATCATTTATATACATCTTTTTTAAATTCATACTTTGTTAAAACATTTGCCTTCATAAGTAGTGATGTGTTGTTGTGTCAGTCCTTTTTAAGGACCGATGACTTAAATCCAGTCCGGTCCCATCCAGTTCAGTCCTATTTGGTGGTCCTTGGAGAAGGTAAGAACAATCATTAGTGACGTCAATGAGGGTTTTCCCCTCTTCTTTTAATAATTCGGTTAAATAATAAAATAAATTATATAACTAAGTAACAATATAATATGTTCGTTGTATAATAAAAAAATCATCAATAATCTTAATACATATTTCATATATCTTATTTGTCTAAATAAAATCAGTTATATGTTTTTTGTAAAATTAAAAGGACCGATAGTTGAGGACCGTTCCCAAGGACTAACGGTCGTAAGGACCAGTCCCAATCATCGACAGTTTTAAGGACCGATAGGAACGTTCTTAAGACTGGACTGGAACGAATATATAACAACTCTATATATAACTGTAACTAACGTAATTATGTCTTCATTTGGTTTTTTTCTCATTAATTACTATGTATAGAAAGGAAAAAAATACATAGCAAAGCATAAGTATCCATCTCAAATATCATAATCTTAGTCAATAAAGCAAAATGTATCTCTGTATGTGTAAATCTATGACGTACAGTCGTACTTGAGTATATCTTAGGACTGCGTAGATACTTGATATAAGAAATAATCATCTCTGTGGAATTCTTATAATTGCAAAAATTTTACACAATGGAGAAAGGAAAATCCTAAATATAGCCCTTATGTGCCAGATATGACACTTTTATTTCCATGAAACTAAGAAAATATAAAGAAAATAAATCTTTGATTCACAGTGCTAAAATTGATGGTTTTTCATACCTACTATAACCAAGCAATATATTTACATTGATGCTATCAATAGACAATTGAAAAATAAAGTATCCCTCAAATTTGTATTTTGGCAATCTCATTATATTCAGTTACGAGTACCGGGCCGTGCAAAATTATTTACCGATGATGTAAATATACTTTTTAAGAGGTTTTTTTGGCAACCAATCTGATTGTTTCGAATTTTTACTGTTAAAATAAACAAAAATCCTTCCTGTGAGAGCGTAACAACTTCCACATGTGAGACCATGTCCAATCAGGAAACAAAGAGGATCGAAATTGCAGCCCTCCTCCGACAACAATAAGGAACAGGCTGGGGCCTCGTTGAAGATAATTTACAACGTTTCCAAGCACTTGGAGGCTGGGGGTGATCTCAAGCATTCCCTTGGGGCTGGCAGGAAGCCCACTGTCTCAACAAGGCAAGTAAAGGCAGTGTTCAAGAGGACTTCCAACAGGTCCATTGCCAACATAGCCAGAAAGATGGGAACGTCGAGATCAACTGTTTCAAGGGCATTGAAAAGGGCTGGAGGAAAGTCCCTGAGGCGTACTGAACGCCCTCTGCTAACTGAACGTCAGCGAGAAGTCAGACTTGAGCCTGCCAAGAAAATCTTGAATGATATCAAGAGCTCATCTGGACGCATCATCATTTTTTCAGATGATAAAACTTTTACAGTCGATCCTGTTTTCAACAGGCAAAATGACCGTGTTGTGAGCTTTGGAGATGTGCAAGATAAGCACCGCTATGTGGCAACAACAAAGCACCCTGCTTCGGTGATGATGTTGGGTCTCGTGGCCTCCAACGGGAAGGCCATGAAGCCGGTATGGTTCCCCACTGGCTACAGATTAACAGCGGAGGATTATGTGAAGATGGCAACTCTCCTTGGGGGTTTCAACAAGATAGAGCACCCGCCCACGCTTCCAAGAAAGCTCAGGAGTGGCTCAAGGACAACATAAACTTTTGGCCCAAGGACTACTGGCCCCCTCAGAGCCCAGATCTGAACCCACTAGACTTCTCTATCTAGGCGCACGTGGAGACCAAGGCCTGCAAAAAACGACACAAGAACATAAATGCCTTAAAGGCTGCTGTCAACAAGGCCTGGGTCTCCATGGACGCCGATTACATCCAGCAAGTCTGTGACAGCTTCAGACGTCGCCTGACCAGTGCCATTGAGTCAAATGGTGGCTACATTGCTTAAATTTGATCACAAACTATTTTATTATTCTAAAAATGTATGAATAAATTGTTTCTCAAGTCATTCGAAATGTCATTATTGTCCGTGTTATGTTCTGAACAAAAATCGTTAAATAATTCCATACGGGCCGGTATGTTGTAAAATATGTATAGCTACAACTTTATTTCTTGTATTAATTTTCAACTCTCAGAAGCTCCAATTACCTTTCTAAGGTTCATTTTTGTTGTTTATAATTTAAATAAAACATAATAGAAAAAACAAACACAAACTCAACAATACTACAGAGAGTCAAAGCAGTCTCATATGGTAATAAAATAAAATAGAATACAAAACAAGTTCGAGAAACCTGAATATTTTCAACTTTTTTTTTTCTTATTTTCCCTTTGTCATTCTCAAACACAACCATAATTTAATTGTAAATATGTATGTTTTTTATGTAGAAGAGTACAACAGCGTATTTTTCTTCATTTAGCATTGTTACAATCATTTCTCAAAGAGCTTATTTTTCTCTCCACCATTAATAAAAAAAAAAAGAAAATCAAATTATGTTTGTTCAGGGAAACAATGCCTCCCTGAAAAAAAGGAAGAATAAGTCGTCATCATGAAGGTAGTGGATTGACGACAGAGGAGGACTTACATAGATTCATATACACACACACCTATTTTTATATTTTAAAGAAAAAAAACCTTTTCTATTATAAAAATAACGACAATAAATTCTAATTGACTAATTATTTCCGTATCGAAGGAGAATTATTTGGCATGAGTAATTCAATGCCGTCCTACGGCTGTCAAGCCATATATTTTCTAATGTTGGAAAATCTACACATAGTAATCTGCTATTTAAAAAATGTTTATATCTTTTAAGAGGGATTTTTTATTAGGATTCATTCTAGAAAAGACTAAGAAGCTTAAAATGAATTATTTAAAACTAATTAAGGCATTCCATACTCAACACTTTTTATATCAATGGGTATACATGGTTATACACTATATAAACAAATTAAAGATAGTTTTTTTATGTGTTACCTAGAATCATAGGTTAAAGGGAACCCCGTAGGTTCAGACAAGTTGGTCTAAATTGATAGATATTGCTCTGTTGAGTATGAATATGTATGTATATACCAGATGGGGATTTTAAATCCAGAAAATTTAAGGATAACGTATATCAGTATTTATTTCCCAAAAGATACTTCACAAATATTTTGCTCTTTCATGATGGGATCCATAGGGAAGTCAATCACTCAAACCAAACATCTCCAGCTTCAATCACAGCCTCTAACTGGGCCCTGAATCTATCACATGCCTTGATGAGGAACTCTTTGTCTATGTTGCCCACTATCTCAAGAGTGGAAGCTCTCAAGTCTCAATAGTATTATGTGTACGTTCATGAGACTCTATCTCAAAGACTTCTCACACATAATTGTGCAAAAGGTTCAGATGCGGGGAGCTTGGAGGTCACATTTATTTTACTCAAAATATAAAGATCTTTAATATTTTGGGTTTTCAGGAATAACCCCAGTTCCAATAACTCCATTTCAACAAATCGTACCAATTTAAATTCTACCATGACACTGTGTCTGTCAAACTCAAGTTAAGATCTCTAGCATAAGTATGGAGTTATTTGGGCCCTTAAGCGTGCGCCAGGCAAGGCGCCACTCAATAATGACCGCTACGGCTATCTTATTTGGAGTACATCTGAAAGATTTTGTACCTTTTTATACTGTTTCATCAGCTTAATCTGATGAAACACACTTTCATTAACATAGATTTTAGGGTTATAAAGATATTGAGGCTAAAATTTGTTTTGGTTTTAAAATCCCAGGCAAAAATTTTATGTTGGGTACAAGTTGCAAAGAAAAAATGAGATGACTAGTTTTAATTGAAGGGTTGACAGTACTTATGATGAGGATCAGACAGTAATTGAATATTCCATGGATGATCGATATATTAATTGTGTCATTGTTGGCTATTTTAATACAAATGATTAAAATAAAAGTATTATGTGACACCTTATAAAATTCAAATGTTCACAGTTATATTTCTCATAAATACATAATAATCATGTCATATATATAGATTAAAGAGAAATATGATAGTATTAATTAATATATGGTAATTGGAATGACCAATATTGTAATTAACTAATGGATTTTAAGACAAAGAATTTGCAACTTCTTTGTACATGTTATGACTTGTAGAAACAACGCAACTTATACACACTATATATAGATATATATATATTATGTAGAACTAGAACATTGCTTAGAAAATCAGTCCTTTTCAAGTTGAATTTGTTTACTTTATGGCATTTTCTCAGATCATTGTTTTGATTATTCACAAATTTAAGAAGATAAACACTTTTAAAAACTAAAATAGTTATAAATAACTAATTTTATAGTTAAAATGAGCGCATGCCATCATTATAAATTTAATAAAATCAAATACAAGGTTCATCTCTAGAGTGTTACAAAAAGGTAAAATGTGAATAAAAAGTTGTAAAGTAGTATAAATATATTCTACACGGATGTAACCCTCACAATCTTACTATTAAAATAAATAAAAATGTTCTTCCAAATAATATGTAAATAAGAGGATCTTTATTCTTTTCCATATAGGCACCAACTAAAAAAGAAATAACTTTGTCATATTGATTTCAATAAGCCATCAAATTAACTGAAAATTTTAATCAAAAAACTTTTTCTTTGTGTTTTTGTTGAGGGAAAGTGGAGTTTGATTAATCTCTTTTCTTTTTTTGTTAAAAATGATGTTTGTTTAGAGTTTTTAATTATTTACTTTGGCAGGAATTCCTTTCTTTTAAGAGACTAAAAGAAATTGTTAGATAAATCTAAAGCTCTTGGAAAAGTGTTATAGATAATAAGGTTTTTATTTTTTATTTGAAAAAATAAAAAATAATATATCATTGCAGATGTTCTCAAATCCATATAATTATATTTAGACAATTTAAAAGAGTTAATTATATTTTCCTATCTCATAGAAAATGTTTTATTAATATTACCACCTAAGAAATAAACAAATTTCTTTTGAATTCAAAAGTATAATTTCTTTTGAACTATTTAAAATGCTATTGCATAAGTATTTTTTCATTATGTGGTACAATAATATATTGTTTTATATGAAGGTATCCCCCACTTATTGCAGTAATTATAAACATCAGAAATCCATGTTTTACGAGGAAAATCTTAGTACTAAAGCCCCTAACATACAAAAAAATATTTTTCAAATCCCACTTTTTACTATTTTTTCTTTGTTTTTAGTACGATTTGGACAATAAAAACCATTTTTTCATAATAAATTATTTAAAGTAATGTATGCCAGACAATATACTTGTAAAATTTAATCTTAATTATATATTTAGTTCATTTGTAATCCGTTCATTTCAATACGTTTAAATAATTGGAATATGATTATTTAATATAATATTTATTCATCAACCTTTTCAATTGCAAATTGGTATAAAAATAATGTCGAAAAGTTTTGAGCATATCTATCAAATTAAATACTTACAGAACATCCCTCCTATGCAAAACTGTACACCTTTATTATATGAATACATATATTGGCATAGTTTGAACAAACCCATCAACAGCTACAAAAAGTCTTATTTAGGTAAATTTAGGGTTTTTATAATTTATCATCATAAAATAAAATAACGTGATATTAGGGGAATATACCACACTATTCAGGGAGTCAGAATAACTACAAACACCGTGTTATGCAAAATATCTGGCATTTGAAACCTTGTTATGCGTGGACCTCCTATATATTTATTGAAATGCCTTTATAGAACGCTTTCCAATTTCTTTTTGACCTATGCTTTTGAATTAATATCTTCTTCTTTTTTTTTGTTTTGTAACATATCTTTTGGAACATTATGATTCTGATCACATGTCTTCGTGATTGAGTTGACACTAATTGAATGCCTGTAGAAAACCTTGTAACCAAACAATGACATAAACACATATATGGTATGATATTACATATGTATATTGTTGAGTAATAATGACAATAATAGACAGAATACCACTGATTAGGTCAGCCATGCCAAAGACATGGAACAGAATGGAATTCAAAACAAGATAAATTGATTCATTCACTCAAAAAAAAAAAACTCACAAAAAATGTATACATGTATTCTTAGAAAGAAGAGCCTTTCACCATCTTGTCTTCATCATGAGTCACGTACCAATTTCATGTCAGTGTACTTTACTGTCATTAAGACAAAACAAATATGCCTCATTGATAATCAAATGCTATTATCACAAAAAAACCCAAAAAAAACAAACCCTGATTTAGAATCTATTTCCATGGTATAGATAAAGAAAAGAAGAGAATGTCAACAACAAAGGTTTTCAAATGTGATTTTGAACTTTTTCTTAATGGACTACCATGTACAAAGTAGTCCATTAAACTCTAGATTGAGTAATACAAGTACTTATATGACCCATAACTGTATTCACTTTCTTTGCCAGTGTACAAATGTATCTAACGTCACACTATGTATGTAGGAACTTTGGAATTGAGCAAAGTGAATTTTTTTGTCTTCATTAGACTTTACAAGTTCAGCCTGTCTCCCTGAAAATAGTAAATATTTTAATAGCAAATCATATGAAATATTTTAGAGAATTCTTTGTCATAAATAGAAACAAAGTTTGTTATTTCCTTCTTTTTTTTTTTAAATGACCTCTCAAACGATTAAGTATTTTGACACTCCTTTCTTTCATTTTTGAAGATAGAATCAAAAACTCTTGACTCATACGAACCAAAACCTAGATACATTCTGTTAAGTCCTTTGCAAAAAATATGTGAGTGTCTTGAGGCGACTCTCTAGAGCAAATATGTGTGAATAACTCACTCTGGAAATATGTAGGTCATAAGTCAACTTATTTACCCATAATTACATCATGAGTCGTTTTATAAATATAAACAATTATTTGAACACTCATAAGTCTTCGTTTGACACATACATACGTTGATGATGCCCACAGGTTTCAGCCTTGATATAATGTCATGTCATAAATATATATGTGCAAATATGTATTACATACTTACCTACTTATAAGGAGGTAAGTAAGTCATTTATTCAAGTCCTAGACACACATTTTCCAACTTGCAAGAACAAATACACAAATCTTTTTGTGAAATATAGTACATAATGCAGACTAAATATATCATTTTTTTTCATTTCTATAAAATACGTAGGTCCATTCTTATATTTGATAACGTGTTACCAACAGACTTCCAAATTTATGTATGTATGTATATGCACGATATGTCGCAATAGTTTTTATTTTTTGCGTATTTCCTTCATTTTTGAAGTCATTTATAAGTCATGCCGATTATGTATATATGTAAGTAAGTAAGTATTAGTCCTCCCCCCTCTTCTCCTCTTCACTTTATGTAATGCTCTATGATTTTTTTGTGTCTGTAAAAAGTGAATAATAATAATAACAAACAAAAAAGATTTTTTTTTGCAAGGAGAATGAGAGAAATATATTTTTTTTTGTCTAGGGAAACCCCCTACTATAATGTGGTTGAAAGGAACTTCTTCTGTCTTTGCATTTTGCGGTTCTTTAGGGTCAGTGAACTGTTTTAACTCCTTAAATGTATATTTTTTTACTGCTTGCTTGTTGTAACATGAAAGAAGGGATGATAAGGTAAGGGCTCCAAGATTCACACCTGCTAAGGGATCAACTCTCTGGTATAAACGGAAGTGGAGTTAGTTCTGTCATTATATAAATTATAATATATATGTATCTACATATGAAACATTTAGCTATTGTAGCATTATAATTCTCCAAAATAGGATTGTAAAAAAACAAAACATTATACAATTTTGGAGTGTTCTTGCTCAGTTTTTATATGTACATAGGATCCGTTGCATTTGTAAGACTTCTCTTTACATAGGTTCGGAGTATAACAACAAAATCCGAAGTTCTATCAACTTGAAATTAACAGAAAATTGTCATTTTTTAAGAGTTTGTCAAAAACAAAAACTGAACAACAGACGCAATCATTGTGAATACTCACTCAATGAACCCTCCGTAGGTTTCAGTAATGCCTCGATTCTGATACTGAACTGCGTGGCAGGCCCTAAAAACTAGATCCCGATCTAAATTATGAATTCCAGGATGATTGAATCGATCAAGGACTTCTTGGTAGTGTGAATACCTCTGTTGACCTTCAGACAAAATTATCCATCAGATTAAGGTGAGGGGATCTAGGAATCAGCATACCCTTGGACACCCAGTCGTAGCAGTGCTCTTGGAGCCAATCCCGAGTCGTTTTGTATCTGCCAGGGCCTTCCTCAATTATGCAACCCTTCTCCTCTTGATCCATATCAAGACTTCACCATTACTAATATCCAGATAATCGTTCACCAAAATAATCGCAACAGCGTACCTGCATCCAACTTTTAAAAATGTAATAGGCTTTAATTCTTCTGTTGTTGACTACATGACGTTGTTTTGGTGGTTACTATGTGAAACGCATATATGTTTATTCCTCCATCCCCCCTCCCCGAAAAAAAAGCAAAAATCATTTCGTGATTTCGTACCCATATATACTTGGAAAATCTCGAAACCTGAAGCGTTAGTTGTCCTCGCTACACCCGG
The DNA here is from genome assembly GCF_016086655.4 of Lepeophtheirus salmonis. NCBI lineage: Eukaryota > Metazoa > Arthropoda > Copepoda > Siphonostomatoida > Caligidae > Lepeophtheirus > Lepeophtheirus salmonis. The sequence continues at coordinate 22,489,581 of NC_052143.2, forward strand.
TTTGTACATCGTATATCAATTAAATTAAGGTCAAAACTTTTGGGACTTCATTCCAAGAATAAAGAAAAAAAAAGTCAAAAAGAAAATACTGAATCATACATGGATACAAGTATTTCATGATGAAAACTTAAAAACATATTATTATTTACTAATTTGACAACATCTTGAAGGAAGGATTCTCACTCTCCGCCCCCCTTCTCCAAAATGACTTTCTTTGAAGATCAAATAATTTTTCTCTTCTTTTATTAATTACAAGTATATATACAAGGGTAATTAAGTTAGCTTAAAAGTAAGATTGATTTTACTTCACATATAATAATGGGGCCAGTATATTTTTGATACAAAAAAGTTGAGAGAATAAGTTATGATACAATTTAATATATGTATGACAAATACAATATTACTATACAGGTACTAGGAAAACTGTCCAAGGGAAAATGTTCGTGGAAGTTTGCCTTGGAGAAAATTGCCATGGAGGAAAATTTCCCGGGAGAAAAGAACGGTATTTTGTTCATACTTAATGATGAATAATAACAGATTATAAATTATCTTAATATTATTTATGACAAATATCTAAGCATATTTGTTTGTTCCATTCCCAAAGGGAGTACCTTCAAGTGAGAATAATACTATTGCAGTTTTTTTAAATTGAATTCAATCTTATCTAAAATCAATCGAGAGGATTGGTAAAGAGAGGGAGATAATAAATAGCTGAGAGCTTCTGTAAATATTGCTGAATACTCTCCACCTTCAGATTGGCCAGTGTCGGGGGTAGTGTGGGATTTTTTAAAAACACCGCCAATTCATCCAATTCCTCCCAAGAACCAAAAAATAATTCCAAGTCCTTGGCTTGCGTTAAGTCATTAGGGGGTACCCCTGGATCCGTAACAACCCCCGCCAATTCATTCAATACATCCCAGGAACCCCTCTAATACAAAAACAAATAGTTTAAAGACTCAGTTTGCAAATTGAAAACTGGATTTTTTTGAGTTTTACGCCATTTAACTCTTTTTTTCTTATGAATGCTACGTCATATGCAAATATCGTTGTTTGTTTTTCCATATTCATATCAGTTATTGATTTTTCTTTAATTTTGTAATGGTTACACTCAATTTTAAGTTAATTTTTTGTTTTCTTTTTGTAAAGGTTGGAGTACCTAACTGATTTCTGTTGTAAATAATTTATCCATCCCTGTCAGTAAATTGTATATACAATATAATTTTAATAATTATAAATTCTTACATAAAATTGTAATATAAATTTCTCTTAAAAAAATTTAAAGGCCATAAATAGATGCGAATTATATGATAAATCTTTTAAAAATATATAAATAATATTAATCGAATTTATAATACCGGTAATTTTCTTCCAGGCAATTTTCCTCAATGGCAATTTTTTCAGGTCAATCTATCACAAGCAGTTTTCTCCTGATCAGTTTTCCGCGCAAGTACTATACCATATTATCAATGGAGATTGACTTGGAGGTTACAAGCTTATCACTGTCATTTTTTTAAGATAACATCTGGAATTATTAGATATTTTAAGACAGTTTTGAACAAGTTCCAAAGTTTTAAAAAAAATAATATAATGATATTGTTTATTCTTGGTAATATGATAGTAAACTACTAGAAACTTAGTTCTCGAATCAGTACTTTGAGTTTTTAATATTTAATTTTAAATGAATTAAAGTTTTACTTGTTATATTTCAATCTTGTTTGAGTTATTTTCGGGAGAATTAACATAAAATTATTCTATTTCGAATAATATGAGAGTCAAGTACTACTTCTTATATGAATTAATTTGATATTTTAACACCAAAATCAATTCATTGCTTCTTTCTTAATAACTTTTTCGTTAGAAAATGATCTAGAAATAAGTTTCTCCTTTCTTTATATATTTAAAGAAAGAATGTTGCTAAATTTTGTACAAATATGGCTTATATTTACAATTTATGGAACAAAAAACCCCATACTCTAGTTGTAAGAAAACGAAAAAAACTTTTTTGATTTATATAAGCCCTTGGCCTACTTTTCCTGATTAGGCTATTTTTTCTTTTTTTCTTAAAGGAAAATTAAGGTTAATTATTATTTTTTTATGACCTTGCTTTTTCCTTTTTTTCCCTAGACATAATTGGGCTCAAGGTCATTCTTATTTTTTGAGGGGACAATGGTATATTGTTATACATATTATCAATGTAATAAATATACAATAAATCTAATTTTATGTCAATTAATTTAACTAACTTCCACCTCTTTATAAAAAGTTATAATATTTAGTTGGCATATTTCTATTCAAATATCAAGATTCTTACTACTTACCCTTATAGTCTCCAACTCGTTTGATTTGTGTGCAAAAATTACGTAATTTTTTTACTTAAAGTTTTTTACTCTTTATATACATCCATATCACATATGTATGAACGAGTTCAATAACCATTCAACTCAAGTAACCTGAATGTAAAAACAAATACCTCTCTCTCTCTCTGACCGAAACATACTCCTTTTCAATTTTTTAGCATGACAAAAACACGTTCCGTTTTAACCATACATATTCATATGTAGCGACATAGTTAGTTGTACGATTTGTCAGCATGGTTTGACCCTTGTTTGAGATCACTTTTTATAAATTGGCATATTTAATATATGTGTATTGTTGGTTCTGTAGCAGATGGGAAATGGAAATAACATCATAAAATTTCTTACAATCATTATTTAAAAGAACCATAATAGCTTATAAAAAGCATGGCTTTCCTCTTCTTAAAAGATGAAATTATAATTAAAGACAACTCCGACTGAAAAAAGCCTATACATCCTAGCTATATGCCTTCATATGTCGTAGTGATTATAGTTTGAGTATGTTTCAAAGGATGAAGAAAAAGGAATGATCATTACTTCTTCTTTTTATACTTTGTTTGTTATTATTTCATCCCTTCTTCTTCCAGTATGTAGAAACTGCGTTCTCGTCATGTTTGGAAGTGTGTGTTAGCGAGTGTAATTCACCCCTTTTCGTACTATGAATCAGAAGAGTTCAATGTACTCTTTTTTTTTCCATCGCAGTGGTGGTGAAGCTGTTGTCTGCCTCATTCCTTTTATTATTGTTATTTTCTCATTTCCCCCTGCTTCTTTTTATTTTTCTAAGACCAATATATGCTTTGTTTTTTTTCTGAGTTCATTCAAACTCCATGTGAATAGAATAAAAAGTAAAAAAAAAATTAATCAAGATATTATTTGATATCATGTCTCTTTTACGAAAAAAATAATTATATATACTAGTTAGAAATTAGTATCTTGTCTTACTAACGAGGCTAACAACATGTTAAAAGTTGGGATGTGTGTTGTTTTAACTTGATAATTAGAGGAAAAGGGGGTTGGGATGAATTACTAAAGAGGAGTTGACGCGAAATCATATAAATGCGCTTTCTACATAAGGAAGTGGTGATGTTGTTTTGAGATCAATCATTACGCAATATTAATCTCGTCATGGTCTTTTCAAGGCTTAGTCTTATGTGTATGAAGCAAATACACTGTTTTTGATCGTAAGATTTAAACAAAATTCATCAAGAAACAATACCTCCTTATTATTAGGAGTTTTTTTTTTTCTGTAGTATAACTATACCATAAAATATCAACAATTATTTCTCAAAATGTCTTCTTTTTGAATACACAATAACTTTGTGTCAAGACCTGAAGTTCTTGCCACCTTCACGACGTAGTCATTGGATATATTAATCAACTCCATATCAACGGATACCTTCAGGGAATCAATATAGCGATGGGGGCATTGCATGTTTTGCTCTACATGAAGTCCCATATTCCATCGTCCAGTAGCGAGTAATCCGGTGATGGGGGTGGCCACAAGTTTGGAGGCCAGAAATTGACAAGGTTTACTTGCACCAAACTTGAGTTGTTATGGCAGTATGCCCATGTTCTGAGTCTTGTTGTCAATAAGAATCTCCTTCAAGGGAGTTGGCATCTAACCAAAGCTTCATAACTTTTTTCATCACCTCTTGAATCTTCTTGGCTTCCATTTCCAAGACCCCACCGATCAAGAAGTTTTCAGTAAAAACCTTGTTGTGTTTTCGACTTCCTGTCAGCTGATGAGCTTCTTATTCCTGTTGCGAGTCTCTTGGCCTTACATACAAACTCAACATAGCAGTTTACTTTACAAAGTGATGGGGTCGGAGAAGATCGGCAATCCTTTGCCTTTTACATTCATTTTTGTTGTTTATTGGCATTCTCCAATCAATAATAGACCTATGAAAGCCAATAAATTTTGAAACAATGTGTTTTTTTTATAATTGAATATCAATTGCAAGTAATAGTGGCTTTAAAGAGCTCTAATTAGCGCGTTATAATTTGCTAATGCACAAAGTGTATTAAAACATAGAAGTATATTAAGAAATTTATTGATAAAAACAGACCCATGCAATCAATTTTTGAAACTGGTCTCCCCTCTTAAAATTCTTGGTATTGATCCCACAAAATTTTGGCCTTGTCTTGCTCTCCGATAAGGCAGCCTTGAACACGAAACAAGATATATTATTTACTTTTATACAAAAAGTTAACAGCAACCCTACTCCCCCTTTCCAGGAAGCTGCTTCTTTTATAGCTCTATAAAGTTGCAAATTTGTACTTAACTGCAACAAAAAATGCATTTTAATGACTCAGGCTTACTTCTTCCTACTAGTACTTTTTTCAAATATGTGTGTGGTAAGTTATTATTTGATTGTATTCTTGGAAATGCAGTTAACTAATGGATCCTCCTCAGCCATAATATGAGGCATATTTTGAATGAGGATCACGTTTCAGTGAGGAGAGAGAGGGGGAAGGGGGGGTATCTTTCATAAAATAATGCATGATGATGTTTATAGCATGAGGCACCCCTGTTTTTTATTGTTTTTTTTATGATGTATGTTTAAAAACTAATCCCCATTAGTTGATAAGTCTCTTCGGAGATATAAGCATTTAAAATAAAAAGTGTGTGTATATCCATACCCTCTAATTGGATTACACAGCACATGGGTTGTTCGTAGAGTCTCCTTTTCTCTCTCCAGCTTCACTCTCTTCACTACACATTTCCCATAATTTAATTTAATTTATTCACTCTCTGTGTATGTATATGAAGCCCCTTTATTGAAGTAAACCTTCCGTCAATTCAACCACAAGCATCAAACTAACTTTTTAAACCTCTCACATATGATTGTATAACAAATCAAATAATGGATCCCCCTTTTTTTTCAAAGAAAATGAATGTCGGTAAATGAACCTTGCACATAGGTACAGATAATCTTCGAATTACTTCTCTCTCTCATTTATTGATCTCCTAGGAACTACAAGTTTCCTTAACCATCTCCAGACAGAATAATTAGGCATAGAAAAGTATTTTTGCTGATCTTGTATTTAAAAAAATACCTTCGTCTCTAAGAGATATGTAACAGATGAAAAATAATTGAAATAGGTATTACTTTTAAAGGAATCGATCATTTAGTAGGCTTCACTTATAAAATTTAGATTCTTATGTCTTTCTTTTAAATTCGGGGCAATTATCCTAAAGTGGATATTAAAATAGCGTCACATCTTTTAAATTGTTCCTTATTTTCTTCAGATGACAGAAAAAAACGATTTTCAAAGTCAAAGAGTACTTTAAAGAAATAATCAATGTCTTACAAAAGTAGAATTATTCAAAAATTACATGAAAGATAATGCATTTTTTAGATTTTTGCTAAATATTATATTCTACAAATTTGATAAAGATTTAAAAAATAAATCAAAATTATCTTTATTATAAAGGAGTTATAGAGTCGATAAATATGATACCCAAAACGCTTCACCGTTAATAAAAAACAATATATTTTAATGTTTATTAAATATTCCAATTATATACTTGGAATACTGATCCTGGTTTGATTGTATAGTCAAAATGCTTCATTTCTTTTAATATTTTTAAAAATGGACTACATTTATTTTTTGCTGACTTGTGCTTAAAAAATATATACCGGAATATAGCCCCATTCCAGTATAAAATTTATACACACAGGGAGAGAAAGAGAGAGAGAGGTCAACGTCCTCATCAGAGGACGCTTCTTCTTCTACACTTATTGCGTAAAAGAAAGGAGAAGAGCGTAGACTCTATATGTATAGACATATGTTTATATCTGTATAATATGTACAGAACATTATAAGAATGTAAAATAAGTTTAATTTATAATTTTTATTTTTTGAGAAGTAAAGGCCATGAATTTACAAAAAAAAGTAAATTTTCTATAAAAAAAAGAAAGCTCTTAGTAGAAATTAATCTCCATTTCAAACCCGATTAAGTTAAAATTTTAAAATCCTGGAGCTTTTAATTAGACTCTATTTCTATGGATAGTTCTGCATTGTATTTTGTTTGGTTCTAAGTTGATATTTTTAATACGGGTCATTATGTATATGTAAGGAAATAGAATAAGTAATTTATAAAACGTTGAATGAGTTTAGTTTAAGTATGCACCAAGGTATTTTCATAATATATTAAATAAAATTTTAATGAATTAAAAGATGAGAGAAGTGTGATTCTTCATTATTTTGAATATTAAAGCTCATGTTTTCCAATTTTTTGAAATCATTATTGGGAAGTATATATTTAAATATGATATTAATAATGTGTAGGTATAACTTGTCAAATTAATTAAGAGAGCTCTCATAAAAACCTCATATTTTACCTACGGATTTACTTATAAACCTATCGACAATTTTAAGTATAATTATTTGCTACAATAAAAAAAGGATCCTTGGAATAAAAAAACGTTCATATAAATATGGAGAGAGAGAAAAGCCTCAAGGTCAAAAATCTAGGGGGGAAAATTATTTGTAAATAAGTTTGAGACATTTCCCCTCCCCCAAATCCTTCCTTTTAACTTTCTCTCTACCTTGGGATATAATGGGCTTTCTCCCCCTCACCCATTAATGGCACCTACACAAAAAATACAAAAGTCCTTTCCAGATACACCATATTGTAGTAGTAATTAAATAAATCACTAATTTGTCAAATATACATACATATATAGGAGTTAACACTCGATAACTAATGGACGTGAAGAGTAAATCTTTTAAAGAAATGGCAGCAAAAGTGCAGAGTATGCTACTCGTTTCCTGTCCGTTACGGATTATTCTACATTTTTGTTAGAGATGAAAAGAGAGATCCTCCTCAAATGGTTTTGATAAATAGAGGATTCAATCTCCCAAGGGGCTATGTATTGAGTATTTTGTCCCTTGTACATACAAAAGTGTTCTTAATTGCTCTATCATTGTGTTCTAAAGTTCATTTGAATAGTCATTATGTGATTGTATATAGCATTATCCCTTCATACTGTTGTTACGATCAAGGGGGTAAAAAGACCATTAGGTCTTAACACGATAAATGTATAGATATATTTATTTATTGTATGTAGTTTATTTTCATCTGTCGTTGAGAGTGATAAATAAAACGCCGACAATATGGCTACTAATAAGGTTTTTCTTAATTTAAATGATTATTTGCCAATAGGAATATGTATCTTAATGATCACACAAATAATATTTGAAACATTCATAATAACCTTTTATAATTAGACATGGGAATTCTAATAAGGAATATATTGTACATTACAATCCCATTGGAAAATTACTTTAAAGAAATATACAATTGTAATGAGTTCATTTCATAAAAATGCTTCAGGTAAAAAAAAAAAAAAAAAACAACTAATGTAAATGATGCCTTCATAAAAGGCATATTATCTTATATATGTATTTCTTTTATATCTACATTGAAGTCATCAATTTTTCAAACAGAATTGGATTTCATTAGAAGATTAGAAGAAATAGGTCAGTTGTAGATAAATAAGATGTTAATAATTTATTTATTTCCCACATATGTACATATTTGTACTATATAGAGTGTGAAAATAAGCCTTTTCATGTCATATTTGGAACCTTTGACATGCCCTGCTGTTGAAAATACTCATTATTTTCCCATCTATCCCCCTTGCATTCGTCTCTTTCATACTAATTCATTCTATTTTCAACTTATTCTCGTTAACAGAAAAATAAATCAATTAATGTCAACGATTGTTAGCCAACGTCACGAGTTTGAAACAGTAGTCAAAAATAGAGAAGAAGAAAAACACTCATTCAAAGAGTCCAACAACAAGAAAATAAATCATTTCATCTCAATTTTTCAGCCAAATAATATTCTATTCAATTTTTCCAATCCATCAATGCAACACATTATAGGGCAATTTCTTGACCAGAACTCATTGATCCATATCCTACAGTATGGTTTGTCCATATTTTGCTACTGATTTTGATAAGAAAATAATATATTAACAAATTATATCTTGTTGAAGTTTGAAGTTCAAAGTGTTAAGATTTTAATGGACCACTTGGTATTAATAAAAATATCCCTGTCATTTGGAAATCCTGTAGGTATCTCTTCAATGGATTTATTTGTACAGATTTTATTTAATTGGAGACTTAGTCAGGGTTCTATATTTATATAAATAAGGGCTTAGGGCTTTTTGTACGGTTTAATGTTCGTATTATCCAGAAATCTTATGACATAGATAAATTGTTAGTTTTCCGTAATTAAATATTCATATAACTAAAAATAGTGTGGAACTGTCCAATATATCTAACCAAATTATACTTAGTATGGTTTGTAACAATATTTGTGCTGTTGTATCAGCTTGAGTCGAGTTGAAACGAATCTAAATAAGTCATTTCGATTAATTCAAAAAAAAAAAAGGGGGGGGGGAGAATACAAATAAAGTAGCAATGCATATCCACTACCTATTAACTAATTTTAGTTTTTTGTAACCTTTAGTTAATTGAATCCAGCTAATTTAATTCACTTTAATATTAAATTGCATTCATCTTTAGACATACAGAAAGTATGTAGATATTACTTAACTAATTTTCATAAACTATTTCGGGAAAATCGTTTTTGTTTTCTAAGTACCAATGAGCAAATACTTCTTACAAACTGTGAGACCGTGCAATTTGTTACAAAACGGTGATATGCATCTAGTTTATCTCTACATAGATTAGAAAAACATCATAAAAAATTAAAATGATTCGAAAATTACTTAGGGACAGCGTAACATAGCTCAAAATATTAGAGGAGCTTTAGTAATAAAATCAAGACGAATCAAGTTGAATCGTCCTTTTTTTTTAATTGGAACTACAAATGTTTGAACCATTTGTGTCAAATCAATATTTATTGTTCAAGTAGACACATGTTAAATATTCATCTTGACAAAAAACTTGTTCAAAAATCTAAATAAGGAAAAATTTGTCAAAAAACCTTTTTTATGCTGGCCCATAGGATATCTGATGTCGTTATTTTTATTTAATATCGCAACCTATCATAAAAAAACCAGTCAAATAAGAGGATGAGGTGGTGTAAATATTTGTAATATTATTGTACCACTATATGGCACAAATTGTGTTGTTATATCAAGACTAACACAAAATCAGTTGGTAATTAGCCAATTCTTCACAACTATGGAATGATAAAATAGTAACTGTTGGAATTCTTTAAAACTTAACGAGAGTAAATTTTGAATTCAACCAATCCACTTTCAGAACACTGATAAAGAGAAAAAAAAGTTAAAACAAATAGTTGACAACCAAATGTATAAAAATTTGTGCTTACCGAGATTTCCCAAAAAAAAAGAAAGTTTTTGGGGGATCAAAATTTAATCTGAAAAGTATTATTACCAGAAGAAATTAGTTCCTTAATTTTCTTGTATTAATATCTTTCTTGCATTATTAACTGTGTTTTGTTCTCACAAAACCTTAAACTTTGAAAAATAAAGATTTTCTAGATCAAAATAAAGTAAGTTTATATAAAACCATATCCTGAGAATAGAAACACATTAAAACGCAGTAAATAGGGGGACAACGAGTCATCAATAATGGAAATAAAATTTTGAAATATTTATAAACAATATATATATTGATATTCAACTACTATTTAAAGCTTTACAATCAAAAATCTGAAGCAATATATCTTAAATAAAATGTTGAACATACAAATACTATTGTGTTATAGAGTATAGAGTTTTTATTTTATTAAATGTCCAGGTAATTTAAATACCTAGAAAACTAGTAATGAAAAATAAATTCTAATTAGATTAAGTATTTCTAAAAATAAAAATAAATTCATTTAATTTATATTATATGTACTTCAGCAATAACAGATATTTTCTAGCTTATGAATGTACAATTTTGACAAAATATATTTTGTATAACATATATATCCTAAAAATATTATGCATTTATTTATATATATATATATTATAAATGCTATTAGATCAATATAACTCTGCTGAGGTCAATTCTTTCGATCCATTTACTCTTTCAAGATCAAAAGATAAATTACTAATAATGTTTCAAATAAATTTTTCCAACTTTTGAATAGATGAAAGCCTTAGGCATTGTAAATCCTCAGAGGAAAACACCCTTAAAGTAAGTGGAATTTTCAACTCTAATTCTCATTTTTCTCATAATAGGAATGTAGCTCTCACATAGCACAATCATTTTGAGCAAAAAAAAATTCTTAATGAAGGTAATCTGGTGTATTATCAAATTATTCTAAATAAAGAAGTTAAAGCTGTAATCAGATATCTAGCCCTATCGTTGACAATTCAAAACACAATAATCGATTCATTGTTCACAGGGGAAGAGGATATTTTGTTTGGCTTCCAATCAAAGAAGAGTTCTTTATAATATTACGTGAGTCGATACAATTTTAGAAGTAGAACTTAACGTGTTGTTAACAAATCTGTTATTAAAATTTTTGGATCAAATCCCGTTTTCAAGAATTTTAAATTTGAATTTTTAGAGTATTTTTACACTTTTTGTAGGAGTGAGACAACTTTTGTAAACAAAGACTTTAGTAACCCACATGATTTTTAATTTATTTATGGTTAAATTTTATGTTTTATAACGATTATATCTATTTTTTAGAATAAAAGAAGAAAAAAATATTTTTTTTTTGTAGCGTAAAGTTAATTGTTATTTATTAATGTTGTTGAATATTGTATATACATACGTTGTTTTTTTTTGTTTTTTTTTAGGAACAACAAGAATAATAGGGATAACAATAAAATTGATTGACAGATAATTTAAAGGTAAAAAAGAAAAGTTGATAATAGATAGTTTATAATTTTGTAAAGAATTTTGAACAAAACAGCATTGAAAAAATATGAATGTATGTACATACAGAAATTCTCTCCATATCCCTACGCAAAAAAGAAAGAGAGAGAAATTCGTCTTTCTCCCTTTTTCCTCAATGTCTGTCAAACCTTTAGCTAAGTAGGAAGCAGCAGCAAATACGAAGAAAAACAGCGTGAAATCGAATATAACAAAAATAATAGCGTCTTTTTTTCTCCAATGAAGTAAATAACAAACAACCGCATCTGTCGACGTAGGATAACGAACGAACGCACATTCAAATAATAATAATAGCATACTAAATAGAAATCATGGCCAAAACAAAACAAACTTGAAATAATAATGGAGGGAATTACTGGATTTGAAGACTCAGCTATTTCGTCTGTCCAATTAAAATTATGTTCTAATAAATAGATATCCATGTATGAATATTGTATATACAAAGTGAGTGGGGACAAAAACTTGCAGTGCATGAAGAAATTACGAAAAACGTGATTTCTATCAATTCAAGAAAAAAATAACTCAAAACACATTAGTCATATGTTTAAATACTATATTTAGCTATATTTCTATACAATATCTATTCACTTACAAGTAATAATATGCCGACGAACAGATTGGCAGCTTTTTGTGGCCATGGCGCACCATGCTTTTATGATGCCATCTCGGGGCAGATTATAATTTGGATGTGAAGTGAAGTAGATATTTTTCAGCAAGACACTAAAGTGCAGGGGATTTAGGACAGGACTGATTGAGGGCCGTATGGAAGCAGACCAGAAATAAGCCATATTTTTGCTGCAAAAGTTTTGGTTTTTCTTGACTATAAGGGATATCATGGACTTTTTGATGTAGTAGGCATTCTAGATGAAGAATCCAACAACCTCCATTACGTTCATGTGACTAATACTGTCGTGGAGGAGATTTGACACACGATGCATTTTATGACTTTGATATTTTTAAAGTTAGAGACATTGGATAAAAAAAAAAACTTGTTTATTTTGGTTTTTGCTCTCTTTCGCTTGTATAATGAAACCTTGTAGCTAAAAATAAGGGAGATATAATCGTAATTAAATGCTATTTGAAGTTTTGGATCCTCACTTTGTAGTAAAAAGCTCTCATTTGGTTGAAAAAGCTTATTGTAATATATATATTGGATCTGATATGGTATTTTCAAATAAAATCTGTAAATATAGCATTATTTTATGTTGACAATCTATTTTGACTACATAAAGTGCAATTTACGTTGCCTCAATTGGGTTAATGATAATAATTTGTTGATATAAATTGAAAATAATTCGTCAAAAAATACATATGAAATCCAAATTCAATGTTCAGAAAACTTATTTTAGCTTGTTTTTGTTCTGATGTAGCGGGGTACTTACGGGGTTTTAAAACGGTATTATACTAAATTGATATTGAAACTGATTTTTGGTGTCCCATTACATCGTATAGAAATTGTACAACAAAAAACCATACTCTTTAAAATTTATAAGATAGAAAATTGTACTTTAAAAGAAAAGCAAGAAAATAAATTATTATTTTATTTAATGTTAATATTTCTTGCTAATTCTCTCCTTCTACTCTAAGTGAAAACCTTGCAGACGTCCCTGTAAGTTCATGTGAATTGATAAATTTTGTTTTTAATTATAGTGGATTAAGTATTAAAATACTGATGGCGAAACCAATACAAAATAAGGGCACTATGAAAACCAAAACTTATATACAATATTTGTGGATGAAAGTGCTACTGAAGTTTTCTCAAATTTCTTCAGATATTTTCTTTTATACTTGGTGTTATCAACCTCATATATCTACAAAGTCAAAAATAAAAAGATTGTGTATTTTCCTTGTGTTCCAAATAAACTACACATATATATATATATATTCATGTCCCTTCACTATTTGATCTTTATCTGTGTGTTTGGTTTCTGTTCTTATCTCTAGATACAATAACTACGAAGAAAAATAATACATAGAAGAACAATCCATTGTTGTTCAAATGAGAAAATTGAAGTGTGTAGATTTTTTTTCTTTTTTCGCAAAAGAATTTTGTTTTCCTTGTTGTTCATAGAAATTTTTCTCACTGCGTCTATTTGTACTTTTTCAACTCTTGAAGAGTTTAAAAAAGGAAAACATTTTCTTTGTACATTTATTTAAATAAATGAATATTGTTTTCTTTATTTTTTTTCTTTTTTTAGAATAAAGAGTTAAAAAGAAAAATAAAGTTATCTGATAGTTTGAAGAGGTAAATTTTTCATCATGTCTATAGTATTTGTTGATATATGAGTAAACAAGATATGTATTTTTAGAAATCATTTTTATGGAATTTTCTCTCCTTCTTACAATAAATGAGGTTGAAATGAGTCTTTAATAGGTGGTTTTAGGTAGCCAAGCCTTTCATCAAGATGAGACTATAAATTGCACATTCCATAGTGAGCAACTAGAAACGTCTGTAAATATTTTCTACTATTGTGTTTAGATTATCCTTTAATACGAATGTGTGAACAAAAAAATATACAAGTTCAGCCCTCAAAAACAGATTGGGTAGTGGTCTAAGATCCGAACTTTCCTAGAGCTGTTAAGGTAAAGGACGTGATAATCAATATACAGGACATAATTTATTCAAGCAGATGCACCAAGAAACCCATTCCAATAAATTTGCAATGTATAATCGATAAAAATCTCCCTCTTTTAGCAAATTTCTCAAACAACAGTCATTAAATCGGACTTTTAAACATTTGAATTATAGTTACCTAGCAGGTGTTACTGGATAGAGAGATTTAGAAAAAACAACCTTGTTTAGTTTTTTATACAATTTCAATTAAGTATGATTAAACCTTAAATCATAAAAAGAGGGGAACGGGAGAAAGAATAAAAAAAAAGAATTTATTAACATTCTATCTAGTTTTTTTTTTTTACTTTGATCTTTACCCATGTCAGATATGTTTAGTGATTGCATTTTATTAGGTTAGAATTTTGTTTCGTTATTGAATAACCTGTGTTTGTTCTTGTCATCAACAGGAATACAAATATGCCTGTGAGGCCTTAAAAAAGAACAAGACAGGCGTATGATATATCAGTATATGAAAGGTTATTTTGGAAATTTATGACTGTGAGTAGGAAAAGATCATACATAATGCATGTTCATGTTAAAAAAAGTTTTGACACAGTTACGACTATAATGAAAAACCTTAGCTACATGCCATTATTTCTACTTTATGTATTGGCTACTAAAACCATCACCCAGATGGTTTTGAACAAAAAAAATAACACAGCTCATCATAATCATTTACCATATGCTTGAATGAACATGGTATTTTAAAATACAGAACTTATTAACTATTGTAAAATTATGATCAATCCATTTATTTGGCAAAAAAATTTAAATTTTTTGCATCTAACAATGAGGTGCAATTATAAGTCCTAAACAAAAAATATACATGCAAAACATAAAAAAACTATGCGATAATTATATTAATTAAATAATTCATTTACCAAAGATCAACTTACACCCATAATACTTAAATACTCCCCCAATCAAAGTTAATGATATTACAGTTGAAAGAGAAATAAGTGTTGTTGTATTCATCCTCTCAAGGAATATATTTATGCATAATTTACCTTCCAAAAAGGTGCAATTATAAAACTATTGTCCATCTATTTTTGTAAGCACGTTTTAGGTTGTTTTTTTTTTTTGCAAAATATTTATGTAGCGTACTACATTGATGAAAAAACTAATTGAAGCTGTGCAAAAAGTTGCGACCTTATTTCTTATTTCTTTTTAGTTATTTTACTGATAAAGAAAAACCTATTTTTAGATCAGGTAGATAACTGGTTATCCTTGCCTAATTTAAGTAGGTTTGTAATGGGCTAAGAAAATGTTTGTGTATGGCTTATTCATCAAATCAAAAAGGAGAAAACAAGAGATTTGCGTTAAAAAACTGTTCTACAAAAATGGCGTTTAAAGAGTTTCTCCTCGTATTCATAATTATAAAATATTGTCACTTATCTAACTAAAAATCTCTCATACTTTATTATCAGTAATATTTATATATTTCAAATAGTTAATCCTATCTTAGACAGCATATATATATATATATATTAAAAAGAATTTCAAAAATCCTTTTTTTTGCAAACATTATTTATTTTGCAAATTTGACTTGATCTTGCATAACTAATAAATATGTATACCCGGAAGGCTTCTCAGGATTAGAGGTATAAGTCGAGTGAACATATCTGTACAGACATCTTTTTAAGCAATAAAATAATTTTTACCAAAATAAATGGGTATACTTTATGTACAAAATATTGTAAATATCCTATTGATTTGAACTGAGAGGTTAGGGGGACAAGTGTTTGATTTACCAAATGGGGGCATTATAAAATTATGTGTATTTCTTTATATACTTAAAAGTACATCAATAGCTTGAGGTTTGTATATTAGAGTTGTAAAAAGAAACGTGGTGTTTTCGTCTATGAGTTACATTTTTTTTTTTGCAAAACCAACCAACCAATTGATGTCCTCCCACACTACAGAGCTATCTATTTAAGTTAGGTTTTATAATCATTACGTGATTGTTGATATGTTTTTGTTTGCAAAAAGTTACAGAAACCGTTTTTAAGTGTGTGTGTGTTTGTAATACTAGGGGATATACTATGTATATGTGTCATTGACCTCCAGGGAGCGAACTTCCACTCCGTTTTTCTATAGATAAAATATTGCTTGACACTTAGAGTATGACATAAAAAAAAATGAATGAATGAAAATACATAAAACCATTTCATAATAGTTATTCGCAAAAAAATTTTATTTTTTACAAAAATATGTTCATGTACCTATATATAGAGGATAAAATATTATATTTTAAAGTTTATCAAAACGTCTTGGAAACTTTAAATTTCGCAATCTATTTTCAATTTAGTACTAGATTTAATTATTTTTTTCATGATTTTCAAAATATTCAATTAAATGAACCTTCTCTAAACATCAAATATACACAATTTATTCATACACGTAGTTTTAACACTAAGTTTTTAAGTATATTCCTCGCAAAACAAACAAATCAACTACTGGGTGCGACTAAAAAATCTTTGTACTTTCAATCTAGAACTTTATCAAGAAGTATTTAATCAACCACTTGTAACAAGGTATGTCAATAAAATAAAAATAACTAATATGATATCTTGGCTACCCTAAAGATCGATGTAGCCCTCCTTAGCAGCAATTATGGCTTCCAGGTGGCGACGGAAGGCCTTGTACCTATTGTAGATGTTGTCCTATGACATGGCATCCAAGTGCTGGTTGACGGGTCCTCGAGGTTGTTAATATATATATGACATTATGATATATTATTTCACAAAAAAATAAAAGAATACAAAAACAGAGACTGATGGTGATGTGTAAATTAATACATGAAACCTCAGATGGAATTCATGAATATATATAGCTGTCATACTGAAATAATAGGTACTCTAAATAAAGAAAATAAACTAAATGTTCTCATTTCTTATGAGATATTCCGAATATACTTTATTATCTATATGACATGGGGTTTTACTGGTTGGAAGTGTTACACCACTTGATAATAATTTTTCTTCAATTTTGTGATCTCTTTCAAATAAGGACATATTTATAAAATAATTTTATTAATTCTGATGTCACAAAGAGAGAGAGATACAAAGTTTTGTCTCAAATTGTCCAACGATGATACTTTAAAAGTAGAATAAATTCTATAGATACCGGGCGTTCCATTGAAATCTAAGCACTTGTTAATTTAATAATTACTGAAGGTTGAGTTATTGAAATTTATTCCTTTTTCGGCATATTAAAGCATAAACAATACAAGTCTTTTTTTACGATAGAACCAAAATTTAAAAAAATATATCTTTTTTAATCTTGCTTGGCCTTTAAAAGCATGAATAAACACTTAAAAAGTACCGATTTTTTTAAGTCTCTTAGTAACAGAGTCATTTTATAATATTACCTCCCCCTATTTTTCTTTAATACATAGATTTTAATGGTTGACAGAATCAAATGTCTTAAAGAATACACACTGATAGGAAGATGAAAAGAGACCTTGAGATAATTTTATATATTTATTTATCAAAAAAATATTTTTATTTTTTTTCTCATCCTATGCTTTTTGCATATCAACAACATGTCCTTTATATCCTTCAAACGATCGTATTTATACATATATGTCTGTATAAGAATGAAAGGGTTATCTAATAGGATGCCAATTTTATTTTGAAGGGAAAAGGATCGTTTTTGAACTATAAATCATTTGAGTTATTATCTTAACCACGAGATAATTGATTAAGTTGTATTTTTCTTTTCTAGGTAGAAACAATTTTAGAATAAAAATATACTCTTTAATGCAATAAAATTTAAATGAATCACCTGTTGATTAAATAGAATGTGTACATAGTATCTCAACGATTTGAAATAAGTGTATGTAAAAGTTACAAAATAAATCATAAATATATTTTCAACACTTGCTAAGATGTATCCACACACTAACATATATATATATATATTATTGTTTGAGTAATGAAACTTAATATTTTGATATATATATAACATAAGAATGAATTGAGTTATATTAAGTGACTCATTTAGTCTTCAAACACAGATATATATTTACACTCAGTTATTTGTTTGTTTTATGATGAATATAAATATACATTTATGAATATGATTTTATATTCATTCAATAATTTTCGAATTTTGCTGATGTGATATCAACTTACATTCAGGGGAATGATTAAACTTTTTTTCCCTCATACTGAGTAAAGGACCTTGAAACTTAGAACGTTTTCATATGTATCTATGTGAATATTCATCATACAAACTGCGCAAGATTGACATAGACTATCGAGTAGGTAATTACATAATATGGGTGTACTAGGTATAATCACTTGGAAATATATGGAAATAAAAAAGAAGAAGGATTTCATATTGATCAGTTGTTTATTCAGCATTAGTATTAGATGTCCCTTTGGTATGATATTGATAGTTATCATTTTTATTTCTTGGCCAACAACTTTTAACTATCTTTCAATTTAATAGTAAGGACAAATGAACTATTTAAATCAATACACATATATACAGGGTGGGGGTTTTAAATCCAGAACAAGTTTAGACCTCAATATCTTGCCAACTCTGAAATCTATATTTATGAAAGTTTGATAATCAGATTAGCTGAAACAACTGTATAGGAAAATACAAAATCCTTAAGGTATCCTCCAAATACAAACGCTCTGTTTCCCAGGACGCAAATAACTCCATACATAATTATGCTAGAGAGCTTAAATGTCATGTTATAGTTTTAAATTGAGGTGTTTTGTCCAAATATGGTAATTGGAATCGGATATATTTGGAAAAACTAACATTTAGAAGTCGTTTATGTTTTGAGTAGAGGAAATGTGGCATCTGAGCTTGCCGAATCGTACCCCTTGGACAACTATATATAAGATGTCTTGGAGAGAGAGTCCAGTAAACGTATTCACAACACTGTTGAATCCTTGCAAGGTTAAATTCTAAGGCAGTGGGCAACATGGATAATGAGTTCTTCATCAAGGCCTGTGATTGGTCGAATGCCATAGTTGAAGCTGGAGATGGTTGGTTTGAAAAGGTTTACTTATCAATGGATTCCTATCAAGTAAGAGCAAAATATTTGTGAATTGCTGAATTAGTTTTTGGAAATGAATTGTAATATACATTATCTTTACATTTTTTGGATTTAAAATCACATCCAGTATATATACGTTCACTCAAAAAAAAATCGCACAAATTTAATGAAAGTGATAAAATAAACAAAAGTTCATATATTACGCAAAAATAAGACCTAACGAAAATACTGAATGGAGTGTGTATATAAAATGACTATCCGTTTTAAAAAATATAAGTAAAATTTTATAACGAATAAAACGAAAAACGATATCATTGTACGACAAAGCACGATTTCATACAAAATAGTATGAGGCTGTGTAATACCTGCGTTACTAATAATCTCCTTTTTTTCAGAATAAAATGGCAAGAAAACATATTTTCGCAAACTGTAAAAAACAAAATGCTCCTTTTTTAATAGTAAAAATTAACATACAGAAGCAATCAATTAAACTGTGGATGATGCTGCAATATGTAAAAAAGCAAACAAATAACCAACAATCAAATTGCCAATTTTCTTATGTGATTGCAATTTTTCTTGATAGTCTTTGTTGATTAAGAAGAGAAGGAATTTTCTCCTTGACTGACTGATTTCATCATGTATTTGCAAGCAATTTCTATTTATTTGCAAATACGAATTAATAGAAATTTGCAATTCACTAAACAAATTAAATTTTTCACCGTTTATCTATTGGGCTTATTGTTTTATTATCGTCAATGGGATCCTCTAATTTAGAGCTGGATTTATTGATTAAAGCAATCAGCAAGTATTTTTTTCTTCATTAATATGTATATTTAAGTATGCAATGTCTGGCATTCAATTTGAATGCACTCCACCTTTCATTTTTACGAGCATATAAATGTATGAAATTGTGACATGAAAGATATAAAGATATTTTTTTTTACAATGAGAGTATTAAAACTTTAGTTTAATTCTTATGATCTATATATTTTTTTAATAAATTAAGCTCATCTTTTTATAAAGTGCTGCGGAATGGTTCCTCATAATTTAAACTGTTGAAATCATTGCCATTGTTTTAATACTTCCCCATTCAAATTATTAAAAATATACGTCAATATTTGTATTCTTACTTGTTTTACAAAAAATGTGAGTCTCTATTAACATCAATATATAAAGCACAAATACACATTGATTTACCAATTGGCTCGATTTTTTTATGATTTGTTGTTATCATAATCATGAAATACTTTTATATACCTATATATATATTATTTGCTTATATATAAGATGCTAAAGTATTTTTTCTCCTCCTCTAAAAAAAAAAAAAAAAAGACATAGTTGATAAAAAGAGCAATAAATACATTAAAAATATTGGTATTTATATAACTCGTACAAATTTCATTCAAATAAACATAAATTTGATATCATTTACTTTGATATGTGAGAAATTTATTTACCCCAACTGACTTGTTGTAATGTATGTGTGTATATACATCGAATGAATGCTTCTACAGGGGAATAAATAGGGTATTCATGAATTAATTCCTCTCATAACACCATCAGCTACTTTGTTATTTTTGTTCATATTCTATGTATTATCTATCAAAGTTATTACGCAATGGGATTACCCCAAAAAAACGACGAAGGATTCCCACCTTTGATTTAGGGAACAAGTCCTTTTTTCTCCTCTTCTTACTTACTTATTATGATTAATAGCCTACTTTCTGCGCAGGTACTCTTGGACGGTCTTATGTTGTTATGTGTGTAGTTACTCTATTAACAATCATGTGTACTAAAAATATCTTACGTAAGCATTGATCACTTTGAGTTATGTAATCATAAAATGATTAAAGTGACTGTTTTCATAGGAATTTTATATATATATAACATATACTTTGATTTTTTGAAGCGTAAATGTTCTTTGCTATCCATAAATACCTACAAACATAAATTCCCTTAATAAACAAAGCATGTTTCTTCTTCTATAATCCTAGGATGATGACCTTTTATCAAGCGATTGAGACAATTACATACTTTGTTCATAGATATTTTTGTACATTAAAAAAATCTATAGTCATGACTGTTATTTAGGGAGAGCTGGGAGGGGGAGTACCAATCAAAATTGTCTCATTATTAATTGGCCAAATTGTCTGAAAGATTTCAAATATGTTATACGTATAAATGTATTTTTGCTATAAATATTATTAGTGTTGTCTCAGTCCTTATTTTTTCGGTCCAGTCCAGTCCTAGGACCGGTCCTTCGACCCTTCAGACTCTCAGCATTAGAACTAATTAGAAGATATATAATTAAGTGACATGATTGATGACGAAACTTTATCAATTTTAGGATTGATATGCAGGACTAAAATAGACGGCACCAAGACTGATATGGACGGGACTGTAGGCTTCAGCCCCGAATAATGATCCACCCTACACTACATATTATTTTGTATGTAATGTAGTCCATGTACCATAAAATATTATTTGAAGTCAACAAAAAAAACACCCATTGTATAGCCAAACAAGTGACACACCTGTTTCATTTTTTTCATGATAGGAATAATATTTATATTTAAGGAAATAACCGAATGTAAAACATTAAGGAAGATTGAGGATCGTTATAAAATTTTGGGTTCAATTACTTTGTGTTGCAAAATTTATTGGTATCACTGTTCTTCTAATGGGAGCTATTGAATGATGAAGAAACATGCCAGGATAGAACCCTTCTGTTATGCTGTAATAAAAAATTTCTGCAATTTTTACCAAAACCACTTTACCGGACACCTATATATATATACACGGGCAGTCCCTAAACACAAAAATTTGGAGAATTTTATTATTCATTACTCAACGTAATCTCAATTCATATTCATTCACTTTTCCCAGCGATGTTAAAAAAAAGTATGATACCCATTCTTATTCCTCACAATAGTAATTAAGTACCGACCTCACTTCTTCATTGTTGGAAAATCTTTGAACACTAGCCCTTTTGATTATTTTCTGTTCATAAAACTAAAGAAATTGCTCTGTTTTCAAATATTTTCCAACAATGAAGAAGTGAGGTCGGTACTTAATTACTATTGTGAGGAATAAGAATGGGTATCATACAACGGCATGGCGTCCGTTTTTTTGGATGCACGAGCTGTTCCTCAAGCCAATGCCCCAACCGACAAATTCGTTAATCCAAAAAAACTGACGCCATGACCTTGTCTGCAGATGAAACTGTCTAGCCTTATTTGGAGCCAGTTCTCCCTTTTGAGTCCATTGTTTTATTTTTTTATTTTGTCTTACGTGTGAAGTGATGGGCCCAATTTTATCCATTTTAAAGAAACGGCACAAAAGTTCTACTATGTTGCAGTGATACTTTGCTAAACACACAATTGAAACTTCTTTACGACGACACTGTTTTCATTTGATTGTGAAAAAATTAGGAACCCATCTTGCACACAGATTTCTCATGTACAAATTTTAGATAATATGCGATGTACCAATGTCTCACTTTTCACAAATTCACTCACAAGGTTCAATATTGATGGGTGCTGAAGAAATACTAAAAAAACGTGGCATATCAAAATTAATTTTTAACAAATAATTTACAAATTGTTTGCTTTCGAATTCAGTAGTTTTATTCAAAAATATCATGACCGAGCAACAAGCAAAAAGGAAAAGGATCTCAGATATCCTAGATGCTAAAGTTGATGTGATGAAGATTATGGACATTTTTAAATGTTCAAAAAGCCTTTTTTTTAGGTTGACTAAGATTAAAAAAATGGAGAAGACCTCTCTAGGTTTTTAGGAAGTGGAAGGCATAATTTAAAGAGCCATATAAAGATCTTGTTATATTTAGAGAAGAATATAAAAGAGGATCCCACGCAGTCAATGAATCGTGCCGCCAACAATTTATCTGTGGCTCCTAGGACCATCAGGAGGCCTATAAAGCACAACTTGGGAAAAATTTATTTCTCAAGGGCACCACCTTCTGATAGAGACATGAAAGCCAGGAGACTCGTGAGGGGCAAGAAAATCTTCACATGGATCAAAGCAAATGGGTCAATTTTGAAAAATTTCTCGGACAAGAAGATTTTCATACTTGATCAATTCCATAACTGCAAGAACAACCACCGGCTTGCAGAAACAAAAGAAGAGGTCCACGTAGTTTACCACATCAAATATCTGTCCCAATGGTCCTCGGCGTTGTGGCCTCTGATGGAAATAAGATGTCTTCGTTCTTTTTCAAGGCTAAATAGAAAATCGGCTTGAAGGTCTACTATGAGGGGCTTAGATACACCATATTGTAGACCAACTACCCGGAGGGTAATTACGTGTGGACTTAGGACGGTGCCCCCTCTCACACGTTCGTCGAAGTTCAAAATTTTTGCACCAATAGTATGGCTCGATTCTGGTCCAAAGAGATTTGGTCGTCTTCCTCACCAAATTAGAACCCACTGAACTAATCTATACGGGGCACTTTAGAGAAGGAAACCAACAGACCCTCACAACTAAATGTGGACTCATTGAAGTTCTCCATAGTGGCTACATTGGACAGCTTGTCAGGGGAGTTTGTCATTAACTCCTCCATGCCCTCCAGGTGACGTGTAAAGGCTGTGGTTGATAATGAAGGAAGCCATATTAAGTAAAAAACCTTGTATATATGTTATGTTAACATTTTTTTTTACCTATTATTGAAAAAATACAATAATTGATGTATTTCTAAATCCATCTCTAGAGTCCACGTTTTGCTGCCATACCCTGTATATTTTTTATGAGCCTTTTTTACTTATTATCAAATACATGTGAAAATATTAATCTCCAAATATTTAAAAGTATTTTTCAATATGAAAACAGATGATTTTTATCCCATATATATATATGAAAAAAAAACAAGTCAAGGTGTTTTAGACAAAAATCTTCACCTATTAAATTAAATTTCATCCAGGTCCTGGTGAGTTAAATACCATTTTATAACACCGTGGCGTATTTTTTTCCAGTTACTTAAACTACCATTTCCTATTTAATGTATTTATAAAAAAATATTTAAATATTACATTCTGATTGTTTTTTTCTTTATTTGCCTCATAATTTTTATCACATTTTTCAGTGTATTTTTTTTTTCTTAAATCTTTTTGTAGCGTAAATACAATTAGTACGCATTTTAATGTAGAGTTTATGAACGTATTCATAGATGTTCATCGTTGCCACGATATCTTTGGCAAAATAAAAAGCTCCGAGCGGTTTTTTTTTTCCAATGTGTCTTTGTAATATATTGCATGAAAAAACAAATTTAGAGTATGATTAAAGGATAAGCGTATACTTTACAGTTTTGTGTTTGGTCTTGCAAGTTGTGTGTTATAGCGTTCCAAAATGGAAGTAAAAAAAGATAAAATTCGATACATTCTTTGATATCTTTACAACCAAGGGGAAAAGACCTGGGAGACTGTCAAAAAATTTGCCCTGTTTTTGTACCCAATACAGTATCGAATGCAACAGCAAAGCAGTGGTTCCAACGATTCCGTTTTGGTAATATGAACGAAGATGAGACATGATCTGGTAAGCAAATCCTCGAAAATGTCTATTAAATAATGCAAATCGTCGAGTTAGACCAGCACGTTAATTTGATTAATTTATTTTAATTTTATTGTCAAAATAAAACGAAAAACGCTCCAAAATTTATGTTTCACCTATGATATTTTTTTACCACTTAGTATATAAATACCTTCAATACAACTTCTTAATTCAAACAGAAAAAAATGTTGAATTAAATATATATTTCCACATAATTTCACTATGTTTGGGGCAAAAACATGACAAAATTCAAAGGAAAAAACAAAGACCTCCTTTTAGGATTTTATCTGTTCTTTGTTGATTATTTTATGGGAAATTGGGAGTTTAGTAATTGGTTGTTATTTTTTATAATTTGTTCAAAACAATTTTACAAACCCATTTAGATATTTTTAATATTAAAAATATAATACAAATAAGTAAAATTATTTGACAATGAGAGACGCATGTTACACACACATTTTCTTTCTTTGTTGTGACACACTGCATATAACCGTTTGCTGTTTAATGAAGGATGCGTTATGACGCTTGTGTCACGTTACGCATATGGATAGTTAAGAAACTATCACGTAGTAGTGCCAAAACAGGAGTAGATGGCATACATTTCACAGGAGTCAACACTCCCACTCAGATTAATATTCTTTAAATATCACTTTTTTAACCTCTTGGATGTTTTTATATTTCTATTAATGTAAACAATATACATAGTTAAAGAGAATGTTAGAGAGAGAAAGGCAAACAAATATTCAAACAAGATGTATAACATGTAAAGTCTGATACATATATCTAAGTATGTGGATCATAAATATTATAATTACAAATGATATTTATTGTGATTTGAGAAGCATTGATTGATTAAATTACTATATCATTGAATGTTTGAAATAATGTTTGATTTATTAGATTTTTTATATGTATATATATATATATAGCTATGGTGCTTAGATATATAGAATAATAGCTGATTATTTGACACTGCACTGAACATGGCATACTTCATTGTATACCCCCAATACCTGGGCGTCAGTAGATTAATTATTCTGCAAACTATTTTATATCTCTATGCTTCATTAATATTTTTTTTTGAAAAAAAAGCTTAGGCACATAGACAAGCTAGCGCTTGGCATGGAGACCTATGCTAAATTAAATACAGACAGGGAAACTTTTGTTGTGTAATGAAACCCTCTATTTTACTTTTTGGCCTGAATCCTCTAAAGAACATAAAAAATATTAACTTTTGTTGTTTGGCATACCGGTACTACATATATGTAGAGGTGGCCCAGTGTATTTATTAAAGTACTATACTAAATTGGTATTGGTAACAGTTCAATCCATTCCTTTTACAAAACATAGTTGAACTAGAATAGGCACTCGTTAGAGCGCAAACCTCCACTTATTGATATTTTTTCTACATGAAATGTCTGTTCTTCTATATGTTAGAGTAAAAAACCTGCAATTTGGAATATGTTGAATTTAATGAAATTTAATATATGTATATTACATTCAAAGTTTAATATGCATTGTGTGTTATAATGAGATTATCTGAGTTCTGTATTTCTATTTGATCAAAAATTATGGTCGATTATTCGTTTTTGAACTTTTGTGTGACTTTGACCTTGTTTTTACTATATCAAGCATTTTTATTAAGGCTACATAATGACACCAATTTGAACTTTGTACCTTAGTATGTTCTAAAGTTATTATCAATTATGTTTTTTTTTAAATGCTCCTTTAATTGGTTAGATGGAGTTACGCTGATTAAGTATAAGTAAACATTGAAGTATTACATTTACTCCATCTGACCTTACAATCTTCTTTGAAGTCCAAATACATTAACATTATGTATAATTTCTTCTCTAGGAACGACTGGGGCGCGAACCTACGCATATTGAGTTCAAGAGAATAAATTCTCACAAGGACGTTGTCTATTGAGCTTCGTCGTTCTATTGTATTTTTAAAGTTTGTGCTATCTTGACTTTGACCTTTAAAAGTTTAATAGCTCTTACTGTGACATTTTTTATAATCTTCTTACTAAGTTAGTTAAAAATCGATCAATAGCTTAGTTCAGCAGAGGAAAAACATAACTTCGTTTTCTTCAAATTTCTGAACTAGCTTCTTCCAACCAGCCCTAACAAAAATCCTGCAGATGGCTTTGTTAGTTTTTGTGAATTACCTAAATTACATTTTTTCCCTATTTTTATCTAAAAAAGTATCGAAATATATCGAAATACCAATACCAATTTTAAAACCTGAGCCAATACAAAAATATTAGTACTGTGACAATACTCAAATTTACATGAAATTACGCTCTAAAATTTAGAAACCCCAACTATTATGTCTTACATTTATAAGATCAGACTAAGGCCATATAAATATAAAGTAAATTTTCACAGGATCGTCAAGAAAAAAGTAGAAATAAGAACAAACACTGAATTTATTGAAGTCTTTATATTTATTCTTACATCTATATTGAACTTTGCATTACAACTAAATCCTTATTGTTTTCTATATTTATTTGCCTTATATCCCACCAATTCAGACAATGGTCTATAAATAATGAGTGTATAATATAAAATCCTTATTTCAGTCGAGTATTATGAAGTTATAATCGATTTTTTTCTATACGGCCTTGTAATATCCTAAGTAGTACATACTTAACATAAAACTTTCAAAAATAGTTAAAAACGACGTATTTTGTAAATAAAAATGTATATTATATATTCTTAGAAAGCTTTGAGAAATCTCTATTTTAAAATAAGCTACGTTAATAAATAAATAAATTAATTAAATATGGGAAAATATACTTATATCTAAATTATTTTTTAAGACTTACATATTAGTTATGTTTAATGAATTTATAAATACATTTTTGTTATCTATTCTCTAAACATTGAATTCATATTTTGTTCAACTCTGTTAATGTAAACCATTAACTAAAATATCTTTGAAAGAAAAAAAAACATTTAAAAAAATATGTTTAATTTTTTTATGAACATAAACAATTTTCATTTTCAAAAGAGCGAGGGAGAAAAAAAAATAACATAGATAAGAGTAGTAAAAAAAGATTCATTGATGAAGTCAGAAATAAACAGTTGATTATTTATGGAGTCGAATATATTAATAAAATATTTACATTTTAATTGAATTGTGTCAAGTTATGATACAAAAAATATAATTATTAATTAAAGTGTGAGAGTTATAAATTGTAGCCTGTTTCATAGATACGTGGTTGATTAATTTGCAAAAGTTTCTGTGTGATAAAACTTGTAAGTATAAATATAGTTCCTAAAACTTTGAACATTTTTAGTTTATTAGCTGACTTATGGCTCGCCTTGGGCTTGAATATGGGTAATGTAAGCTCTTTGTATTGAGATAACTTTGGAGAAAAATAATTTATGAAAGAAAATCTATGTTTTTCATTCGAATATTTAAATAAGAAAATTATAATTTGTATCAAATCTAAATTAACTTTTATCCTATTTCTAATATAAATGTTATAAAAACGAAATATAGCGCTTCTGATCAATCTATTTGAAATTAACATAAAATTGTAATTTTTAAAGATTTATTCAAAAACAAATCATGAGAAATAGATACAATCATTGAGTTTACTCACTCAATGAATTATCTGTAGGTTTCAATAATGCTACGATTTGGATTCTGAACCATGTCCTGGAACCTGGAGCCCAATCTAGATTTTTGTATTCCAAGACGATGGAGTCTATCAAAGAATTCTTCGTGGTATGAGAGCTCTGCTTACCTTTGACTCAAGTTAGCTTCCGACAAAATAATTCATAAGATTCAGGCCTGGCAAGCTAGAACGCCAAATAACATTGGATATTTAGTGGTAGTAATGCTCCTAGACCTACCCTGGGCTCTTTCTCTCCACCAGGGTCTTTCTTAACCCTGCATACTTTTTCTGGTCGATCCTTGTTATCTTTAAGATCTCAACATTGCACATATCCAGATTCTTGATCACACAAATCGTGACAACAATGCACCTTCATTCTGTCTTAGAATATGTAACTTGACTTAAAGTCTTCTATTATTGCAGTATTTTGTCTAATCAGTGAAACATTTATACCTAACTTTCACTACAAAAAAGAACATTTTGCAATTTTGCCAAAAATAAATTTGAAAAAATTCGAAAATCTCAAGCGATTTCGTTGTTACACACTGTAATTAGGAATTGAAAAAGATTTTGTAATATAGGTTAATATATTTTTATTACTTGGACTTACTTTATTAGAATATATTCAACAAGCGATCCAGATTTTGTTTCTTATTTATTTTATAGCCAAATTGTCATTTGATTGAGCAAAGCATCTAATGTTCAAAGTATCATCAGGAAATAATATTCTTATTACTCTGTCTAAAGTACTTAGCAAATAAATAAAAACTTTAGAAATAAGGGGCTTGTTTCACATTTGAAATAAAGTACGCATATAGTTAGACTCTGACTTGATGAAAACTTGTCTTTATTTACTTGACATTGATTTGGGATCAAGGGTTTCAAATTTGGCTTGACTCTTTATATCATAGAGCTTTAACTCAGACTGAAAATTTAATGAATTTGTAGTCCCACTCTTTCTATAGTAAGTAAAGAATTAAAAAAATACGTTGTAATATCTACAACAC
Organism: Lepeophtheirus salmonis; assembly: GCF_016086655.4. NCBI lineage: Eukaryota > Metazoa > Arthropoda > Copepoda > Siphonostomatoida > Caligidae > Lepeophtheirus > Lepeophtheirus salmonis. Next base: position 22,518,601 of record NC_052143.2, read on the forward strand.
CTTAATTGATGGGTTCTATTTTTCAATTCATTTTTTTACATAGTTAATAATATTTAAAAACTCCTTAGATTTTAGTAACATATATATATTCATACCTAAAATATTTAAAAACGCAATAGTTCTTCTTTTTAGAAGCAGTCGATTTTATACAGATGGTTGCATGTTATGCTATGCATGGATAGAACGCAGTAAAGAGAAAGTCCTAATTTTGTTCTCCCTATATGTCATTACTCTGTGCACTAATGAAAATTGGTTTTTTTTTGGTAGAAAAATCTATTTTTGATTAAGCACAAAAATATATTAAATAATACCTATGTGTATAAATACCATTTTACAAAATGAATGAAGGAATTGACTGAAAGAAAAAAACTAGTTGCCAATACCGTTCATTTGGGTTTTTGTCAATATTTATTCTACTGTTACAAAAATATTTCATATTGCAACTTTTAAGTATATAAACAAACTGTCAGGAAACTTTATCTTTTATTTATTTATAGAGAGCCTTAATTGGTAAAAACAATTATTTTTATACTATTTAATTTTATGTTGACAAAAGTGTTATGTTTAAAGAGATGATTTCATAATTATTGAGTGCAGAGACGTCGCTAACTCTTCTTCTTTTTTTTCTTTTTTTTTTTTTTTTTGGGGGAGGCAGTTGTTTCTGACGCCATTTTTTATCTTTAATTTAAAAATCCGTTTTTGATTTTATGAAACATGGAGTTCAAAATGGTGGAACAAATCAGTCTGAAATTGACCAAATAAACGTATAAAATAACTAAACATATTCTTATGATATTTTGTTGAGTTTCTGTGGTCATAAAAATCATATTTTTACCAAAGTAAAACATCCTATTCATTCTCTCATACTATATATCACTCCTTCTATCTGTCTCTTCCTCTCTTTTTGTATCTTTCTACATAAATCTCTCTGTATCTTTTCTTCTACATTCATTCTTTGTTTCTATTTCCTCTATTCCGCCCTTCAACACAGGGGCCCACTACTACTATAAATTAATTAATTAAACCAATATATTATTATTAATTGTAAAATAGTGTTGATAATTTTTTGAGGCAATCTCCCCCCCCCCCTTTAATGATGAGAATTACCAACGCTTCTGATTGGGTGTGTATAATTATAGAACATATGACTTTTCCATTGCATCATCAACTTAGAACAAATGTATATTGTTTCAACTAATGATATATAATCTATTTGTGGTAGTGTAAAACAATTGCTCATTAAATATATGAACAAAACATAATATTTTCTTCGTCTTATGGAAACATTTTCTGTATAAGTAGGAGAAGCAAGTAAAAAAGTGCATTTTCTAGGCCTTTCTTTTTTTTTTTTTTTTTTGGGAAAAAGGCCTCTTTCTGCGCAGTAGTAAAATGCATAGGCATATATTTTCATTGTTTTTTTTACGTATTTTTCCATGCTTTTAGTGTAGGTATTCTTTCTTTCTTTAAAAGAAAGGAACTATCAAAGTACGAATCGAGAATGTAAAAGTTTTTTATAAAATATATATTTAAAATAGATGTATTTCTAACCATATAAAAGTAAATATAACAACAAAATAATATAAGAAAAAAAGTCTTGAGTTATGGCTTGCTTTCTCTAATAAGATTATTTGAACTGAAGGACGTTCCTAAAAAAAAAAAAAGAGGTGAAGGGATTGGTGTCAAGAATTGACATTTTTTTGATAGATCAGCATCTTATGAACTATATCGAAAAATTGATAATATGTCGTAACCTTGGACTCAATAAATAGTTATGTCTAATATGGATGAAAAAGATCTTTCTTTGATATATCTTAACCTTGTGTTAAGAAGGAAGAAAGTGAGAGAAAAGGAGAAGGGAAATCTTTGTGTTAAAAGATACAAACTTGAACTCAAAAAGAAAGTAAAGGAACAACCATGACCTTGAGGTAAAAACTCTAAAGTTTCTTTATGTATACACAACATATGTATTTACAAATATCTAACCAACATTGCCTTGGGAATGTTCATTGTATCAAATAACAGTTGACTGAAACTTTTTTCATACGCAAGTACAAAAGAAGTGCTGTGAACTAAAATGATAATTTGAACATTGCAAGCTTTTTTAAATGAGCTAAATACAATTAAGAAATTTAAAAAACCTTTTCTATAGCCTAGAGTGCTTTCAAAAAGGTATTTGATATATACATACATATTTGGTCAATATCTTAAACAACCAAGCTATTTTAGATTTTTTTTTATCATGGCATCTAAAGCATGGATTGCATCCTTTCTATTATTTTAGTTTTAATAAAAACTTTTTATGCGGGAAAATGAGAATTTTTAAGTCTCTTAAAAAATATTTTATTCTTCTTAAATTAAGTGAAACATGTCAAATTTAAGTTTACACTACAGATTTTTTTCAAATTTTATTAATAACTTGTTCATGAAGACGACTGTTCAAAAAAAAATTATTTTATTTCCAGTAACTTATTATTAAAATTGACATTTTTTATTTAATATCATCGACTTCAGCCTCAATGACGACCTCCACTCTCTTCCAGAACGCCGTACAAAACTTAAATATTTAATCTTCTGACAAGTCAGCCGATGCAGCCCTGATAGCAAACTCCAAAGATCTCGTAGATTCGTGAAGCTGGTTGTAGGCAGCTCCACCGACCTTTGATTAGATTGAATAAACCTAAAGGTTCGGAGGAGCTGTGAGGCCACATGTTCTTGGACACATTTAAAATAAGCTTGGCTTTAGACAACCTGTTCTTTTGTGTGGATGTTTCTTCCACCTTACTCTTAATTTCACTCCCAAGGCATCTATAATGATTCATCAGAGCGCAATCTTACTCCTATTCATCTTCTTGGCCATACCCCGAATCGTCCTTACTGAATTTCTAGTAAACAGTTTGACACACATGATCATGGCTTTGGCTCTTACAGTTCGTTCCCAAACTTGTCAGACTCTCCGGCGACGGTTTCTTAGGTTTCAAATTGTTTTTTAATGGCCTACATGGCCTTTCCACTGATCTTAAGGTTATTGGTAATCTCAGTGGGGGTTTTCTTGGCCGTGAGCGTTTCTAGCAGAATAATTATTTTGGTTTCTATTTTGTGGACGTTAAAGATACAGCCAATATTTCTTAATAAAAGAAAATTTAATATGATTATCAAAACTTATATAAGATGCATAGGGTACAATAAAATTATAAGTAATTATTTTAGGCATTGAATAATATCAGTTTTAAATGCAAAAAATTAAAAAAAAAAAAAGATACAAAGCAAATTATCTTTAATATTAATAGCATTTATCGATTATAAGATTCGTTATAGTTCTGTGTTTATATTTGTCTATGTTCATTTATATTATATTTGGCTATTACCAGAGTATTTGCTGTTTTGTGTAATAATTATTAGGGTATGTATCCCACATAGGGGGTCTTTTTGCCCAATGAGCAAAAAAAGTTGCAAATTTAACAGTTTTTTTATAAGTTAGTAAACAAATATGTTTTCATTAAGAATGGCTACAGATAATTACTTAATTAATGGTACATATATTATCGATTATTAGTAATATTTCAATAGCGTAATTATAATTATACAGAATAAAGATCGAGATCACTGTAATTGTATATTTGTATTTAGTATAAAATGAGCCAGATATTTTCTAACATTTATTGTAACCAAAATACAAGTATTATACTTTACAACAAGTTATGGGGAACTTATCCCTTGAAAATGCAAAAGAAGCCTTATTATTTCTTTCTGTATGTTAACCTAATAGTTAGAATAATTTTTTTTTTTTTTGAAACACATAGCTTGTTTTGATAAATCTATTTATATATATTTCGAGCAATATTAACCATACATTTTTTATTCTCAAATTGATATAATCCCTCTCTCTATATATATATTTCTTAATTCTTCTTACAGCACGTGTCATTTGCTGTTCACGCTATGTCCACGAGGGAGGGATGCTTCAGGTTGGAGAGCACTGAATGAAATATATTCTGAAAATATATACATTCATTGGGTTTTATCTTTTTTTCATATAAAACTCTCCTTTTATTTACTGTTACCAAAAAAATATGCTGAATTTGCTGATTGCTACCTCCTTAGACTCAATAAATGATGATTTTTTTTCTTTTTCATATACTCTTTATACAAGATGTACATGTTCTTGATTTTCAATAGAGCTCTCTTATTAGAAGAGATAAAAAGACTTATCTAATTGTAAAACACACACACACTAAAAATAATTGTACAGCTGTTTCGTTAATAGATTCTTAATTGAAACGGAGTCATCAAGAAAAAAACCGATATCATGGTATCTAATTAGGAGGTTCTTAAAGAAAAAAAAAGAATAACTCTAATGTACGGTTCTGAGGAATTTATCAAATGTGTGTTAAAAAATAATATCTCAAAATCCCTCTTTTCTAGGGATATATCACTACCAAAATTTATTTGTCCTGTCCTAAATTTTAGGAACGTGTTTGAATCGAAAGCAAATCTGTCTTATAGCACAATCCATGCTAAATGACGTGGCCTAATAATATCAGAAAGGAAAGTCTTTCTTCATCCATTTTTATAAGAAAAATAAATATTTTAATTAGGCTTAAGTTAAGAATAATGGCAAATTATTTTTTCTCCTTGAAAGATACTTGAGGTTTTTTGAACAAACATCATTGGTGAACTTAGATGCTTCACTATAATATTAGGAAGAAATAATGATTTGCCACGTTTTTCAATGATGGACCAATTTTAAATAAAATTATTTCGACAAAAGCAACCTTTTTTGTTTTTGCAACGGGCTCTCAAAGCATTATGCATAGCCATCCATAAACAGTTGATATGTATGTAAACTTCCTTACATCAGCGATGTTAAACACAGTGACCATCAGGTTCAGTTTTTACAGTGGGAAGAAGATCAAATGTAAATATTACTATTTCCAAACAACAGATTTACATATTTTACTGATGCTTTAGATAAAGAATTTATGAAGGAGAGAAATTTTTCGCTTTGCTACCCTTTGAAATAATTATGGAGCAACATATCTAAATGGACAACTCCCTCGGGAGAAATGATCTTGAACTCATTATGCGTAGGTTCACGCCATGTCATTCCTAGGAAAGGGAATATAATTTATGTATATGGAATTCAAAGAAGATTTCTAGATCAGATGGAATCATTGTAATACTATAATTATCAGTGCAACTCCATCTGACTAAAATAAAAAACACAAGGAAGGAATAAGTCTGCATTTTCATAGCATAACTACTTATTCTGAATTAACTCATCGTTGACCTAGTACAGAAACATACCAATCAGTAAAACATTAAGAATTTTTGGGCTTACATGTGTAGTTGGATATTTTGATTCTACAATTCCACCACCCACTCTTAATTCAATTTTTTTTCATATTTCAGGGCGACAATATTCTAATTGTATGTTTTATAAATTTGTTCATTGCTATGTGACTTAAATAATGCCATCTGCAATGCAGTGTTGCATTTCTTCAAAAAAACTATGAAGTTTAGCTTCAGTCGTGTGCTATACAAATTATTAGGTTTTAGAAAATATAAATATTACTATTTTTGTTGTGTTTTCCTTTCTTTTTTTTTTTTTTTTTTTTTGTCCAGTCCAGTCTTTAAAACAGTTCTATCAGTCCTGGGGAACGGCCCTTTAGACAGTCATGACTAGAACTGATTAAAAAAAGAAGAAATATAGTTGATTGGCATCATCAAGGATCAAATTTTATCAGTCTGAATACATATATGTAGGACTGAACTGGACCGGACAAAGACTACACTGGTCTTGAGTCTTACGTCCTAAATAAGGATCGACAAACATGATTTTACTTCAATAGCTACTACATGTACCAGTGTACAACATTTTCAGTAAACTCTTACTTCAATTAAATAGTTGTATTCCTTGAAATGTAAATTTGATGATGCACACAATCCCAAACAGAGAGCATCGTTTTAGTTTAAGATAGTTTGCCTCCAAAAATGTACTATTTGGTAATTGCATTTTATAAATATGTTACTTATAACAGGCATAAATAATTAAAAACCTTAAATTTTGTGACTAGATGATGATAAAGATAATGGCAAAGTTTAAAATATCCTAGCTTTAATATAAGCTAAGATATAGTCACCTAAATATTGAAAGTAAAATATCTCACCTCAAGCTTTTGTCATCAACTTTTTGAAAAGATTTTGCCGAATTGCAATCATATACACCCAGAACGATTTGACACTCTAGCCTTACACCCTTTTCTATATTCAAAGTAATGTCATCATACATAGAGAGCGACCACTTTCTACATTTAATTAATCCTTGAACTGCCTTACTCTTGCTCATAAAGTCAAAACTAAGAGTAACCATTTTTATAGCATATGATATTGTTCAGGGGTACTATGAATTATGGTGCGTAGATTTTGTATCAAACGCAACACAGAATTTTCTCATTCATAAGAAATTATTATTATAATTATTAATTATGCAGTAATAACTATATGTAACTAGAAAAAAATCATTAGTCTTTGTATGTGAAAAATAAATCATTTCATGGCAGGAAATTCAATTTATACATACATAATTTAATGTTTGATATCTTATCTTCTTCTACATATTACATTGTGGTTACGCCTTCGATTTGTACTCGAAATTGTTTCCTGCCAAATGATATCAATTATAACGAAGAAAAATATATTTTACTCGCTAATGAATTGACATTTTGATGGATGACAGCTTTTCTCTCGTTTTTCCATTGTTTTTCTTCTCTACTCCTCGAATAATGGGATAGAATCCCAGATAAGGAGAAGAAGAAAAATAAATCTTGAGTGGCGAAGCACAAAATATTATAAGCGTTATTTGTACTAATAAATAACTCATCGACGATAAAAAGTTAATTTATCTAAGATTTGTTTGTCTTTGGTAGAGAAACACATTTATTCCTTAAAACCACTAATAATAATACGTACAATAATATCAACCGGATGTTCATTCATATCGTCTTGAGTTTAATGTATTAAATTAAGTGTGAACCAGGCTTGAATATACATAATTATTGATCCAATACATTGTAAATAAATAATTTTTTGAAATTTTTATTTTGAAATTTTTTTCAGCATGATATTTTTTTTATCGTAATAAAGTTTTTTTTTATTCTGTTTGTCCTTATAATAATGCAAATGTTAATTATTAAACCTCAAAACAGCAATAACACAGCATGTAATCTCTCTTTTAAACTTTAAAACTTGCAGTAGCATCTCTAAATTATAAAAACGTGATTTTTATGTAATCATGAAAAGACAACACAAAACCAATTTGTGATATATTTCAACACTATGTTAAGCTTTATTTTTTAATGAATATATCCACCTTCACTAGTAATAACAGCCTTGACACATCGGAGAACAAAATGGCTAGCTTTTGAAATTAAAAACGTGTCTATGGTGTACCACACTGTTGTTTATTTTGTTATTGCTCCATCGTCTTTTCAATTCGAGACCTGGGATAAAAACAAAACATATTTATTTGAGTTTCAGCTGTCTTTTTGTTGCGTAATGAAATCTCGTAATTAAAAATAAGGGGGATAAAATTGTAATTAAATGCTACGGCAAATTTTGGGTCTTTACTCTATATCGAATACATACTTAATAATGAAAGGAGTTCAATAAAGTATCATATTTCGTATTTTTTTAAAATTTTATAAATTACATTTGATGATAAGAATTTGAAACTTGATGACTTTTAAAATTAAAATAATAATAAATAAAGCATTATTGAAATAAACGATTGTTGTTTATACAAAGAGCCTACATACACACATAAATGGAGGATTTAAAGTCAAATAAGTTAATTTGGAAGAAATGGTGAGGAGTTTGTGATGTACATATATTTCAAATATCATAACATAATATTGCATAACAAATACTGTCAAAGGTAAATTTGTTATACTTTTTCCAATTAATACTGTTTTTTGTTGGTGTAAACTATTTTGTTCGTTTAACAATACAAAAAGCTTCGAAAGATGTTATCAATTTTTTAATTATTAAATCTATTATGTTATTTTTTTCTCTACCTACGACAAATATTTATATATCTATATAAATCTATATTTTCAATTAGAGGAAGTTAAGTCGAACGAAAATAAGAACATTTATTTTAACATCTCTTACTAATATCAAAAATTTCATTAAATGTAAAAGTATGTCATTTTTTGTACCTTCATTTCGGATAATACAGAAACTGATTTGGATTGATGGGGATTTTTTTGTAAATACATTCAACTTTTGTGCATTTTCCTCTCTTTCCTGTTTCATTTTTTTGCACAAAATGCATGCAAAGCTGAAAATAATTGCAATAGGGGAAATGCATATGAGGGTTGGAGTCAATAAAAGAAATGCAATCTTCATTATTTTTGTGTTCCTAGCACCACTCGAAAATTTCTCCCTTTTTTTTTTTTTTTTTTTTTTTTTTTTTGCAAATAACTAATGCATTTTTGCAACCCCTTCTCCCCTCTGAAAAGTGCATTTTTTGCGTCGGAATGCGTTGAAATGCATACGAGCATAGCCCTCTTAATTTGAAAAAAGGAAAAAAAAAAGGTTGGAAGAGGGGGATGATATATTTTTCTTCTATCTCTTTTTGCACCACTGAAAGGGTCATGTTAATAACAAGATGATAAGAGTAAAGACAAAGAAGGATATGATAATGTGCAAGCGGAATTTTGTATATCTACATCACTTAGTAACAAAAGAAATGCACTAAATAAGTATGTTGGTACATTTAGTCTGCACGAATAAATGTAGACGCCATGTCATTAGGCTCTTGTGAGCTAGGAATAGAGTTTTTTTAAATGATGAAAATACTTGTTTTTCAATGCATGTCATATACACATATATTTTTTAAAATGTCAGTTATAATTGAATTTGTGTATTCATTGGGTTTGCTACTTAATAATGGCACGAGACGGCTCATAGCATAATCTTAGATACACATTGTTTGGCATATTATAATGTGAAAATTTTAGGCATTTGAACAATGATGTTGCTATTTCATAATGTGACCTTGATATACAATTAGAGTATTCAGGGTGGGGATAAAATTTGACTTAATTCAATTAAACATCGTTTTTTTTGACAAAAAGTCTTGCTAATTGTCGTTAAAAAGTCTTCAAAAGAAACATTTATTTAACTTAAGAGCCATCTAGTGAGTAAAAAATAATTTATGCAAGTCTGAATATATGTCTGTATGAAAAGACATCACCGGGTGCACTGTATATAACGCTCCCTGATGGATATACCGATACATTATTAAGAAAAAAAAGTAGAATAATATACAGTCAGCAATATATATATATAATAGATTAAATATCGCAGTGAAACTGATGTTATAATATGATAATTAATAGCCTGTTTTTGGCTTAAATAAAACCTCATTTTCATTCTCTCTTTCTTTATATATCTCCTTTACTTGGTCTCTTTTATCTTTCTACCTCTCTCTCCCTCTCTCTATATATATTTCTTTTCTTCTACCTTCATTTTTTGTTTCTACCGGTGTACACAAAAGAATTGAGACTCTTTGCCACAAATAATAAATCATATATTTACCAGGTATGCGCTGATGAAATGAGACTTTTAAAAAAAATTGAACGCTTATTTCAAAAATGGTTACAAAATTAATTTTCAAAGTATGCGCCTTCACTAGCCACACATTTATCCCATCTTTCAGGAATTTACGGATATCTTTCCAAAAAAAATTGTTCGTCTTTGGATGCAAACCAGCCATCGATCCATTTTTTGGCTTTAGTGTGAGAATCGAAGCATAAATCATGATGCAAACTAGTGATAATCGGAATATGTTCCCAGTTGTACGATTCAACAAGCCGGTGGGTCGCTATAGAGTGATGTGGTTGTGCATTGTCATCAAGGAAAATTACCTTGTGTTGCCTGGGTCCATATTTTGGGGGTTTTTGTCATTTTTAGTCAACACCCAATTGTTCTGCGAGCGGTTCTTGCGTTTGAAATCATCTTCACCAAGCATGTCCACTGTAAAGTTCTATAAGCATTTAATGGACTTGAGAAGCGTTTTTCTTCAATTGGTAACAGAAAATCAATGATGTCTGCATATCGTAGTTTGTAGGCACAAAATTAAACATTTTTATGAGCGAAAAAAGTACGTTTTTGAATGAAACTATACAACAATTAATTAAATATTGTTTAAATATGTAAAATTAAGCATTTAGATTTTTGGACCAGTTTATAATGTCTAACTGGGACACCTAGGGTCCAATAGACGAAAGTGTCAATTCATAGGCGCACACATAGTAAATGCTTATTTATGTATTGTATTGAAACAAAAGTGGTTTACTATTTGATTTTTATATAATAATCGAATATGGCCAGCATCAGCTTCCAATACGTCCTTCAGACGGATCCGGAGACCCTGACATAATCTGATGAGATAGTCCTTGGATATTGCCACCCAGATCTGGTCTACATAGGACTTAAGGTCCTCAATATTGGGTTGGTGCACTTGAAAGACCTGACTCTCGATGTGCGACAATATAGAGTAATCAAGAGGACTGGTATCTGGGCTCTATGTTAGCCATAAATAGTGATGCTTCAGGTCATTGAGGAGCTTTCTGCAGCGTTCATGGGTATTTTTCAGTTTTCTCTATAAGGAGAGGTCGCTCACGAGTTATAGAGAGGTCTTACCATCATTCTTGATGGCCCTGAACTCTGTAGAGTGGCGAAAAGCCTCGTTCTTTGCAAAGTCAGACATGGAAATATTGGGATTGGCTTGAAAAGTTTACTTGGCCTCATTTGAGTCATTTTTTTTTGCCTACTACTCTTAGGCGTTGTGGAATTATTATGATCACCATGTAAGCCCTTCTGGATTCAATAAACGGAAGCCTGAGAAGCTAAAGCAGCCTTGATGACATCAGCGAAGGGGATTCCGGCGTGACGTAGTGAAGCTACCTTAATCCTCTTCCGCTCTTCAGCCAAGATCGTTGACTTGATTAAAAAAAAAGTTTTTATCAAATATAAATGTTGATAGTGTTAGGTATCTGAAACAATTGAATTTCTTCTCGACAATCACTCAACTCCAAGTTATAAGTCATTAAATTTGAGTCTCTATTTATTTGCACAGACTGATATTTCCCCTCTATTCAGTCCTAGAATACGGGAAACCTCTGCTACTATATATTCAATACATCAAATTATACAAGTAATTATGTAATAGTATTGATAATTTTTGGCCTAAGCAAACTATTTATTTTTTTTGTCGAAAAACTACCGAAAAATATCCAAATACCAACGCAAATTTTAAAATTTTGTGTATAAGTGCAATTTATTATGATTTCAATATCTTCAAACATATCAACCAATTTTAGGAGGATTTGAATGATTTTGAGAACTTTAAATGACGACTTTATTTTTTCATTTTAAGAACGTATATAATGTATAATTAATATTTTTCACCATGAAATAAAAGCTCTATACTTAGAAGGAAAAAAAAATTCACAAATGCAATGCTGAGTAATTTTCTGAAAAAGTCCATAAAAATTCCATTTCACTAAATATATATATGTGTATGATGGTATGTATTTCCAGGTAGGTATTATGCAGATTCATACAACAAGGAAATTATAACAGGGATTTTTCATTCTCCATCCTTAGAAAAATGCATATCTTTTGACCTTCTTCTTATTCTCAAAAGGAAGGGTTAGTTGGTAACACGTATTAAAATAATGCATACTGTCAGCTGGCAGACAGATGTCCTTCTGCGTCCTTCTTATTTTTCTTTTTTTACAAGAAATAGTCGGCTTCTTTAAATGAAAATTAAGACTTTCATGGACAGTACATGTAAGAAAGAAACAATGAACAACTGCAGTTCACTTACTTAATGATTAAAATGAGTAGTTTTGAGAAGAGATTTGAAGAAGTGAGTGAGTTTCTAAGTTGAACGGTCAATCAAGACCACACACACCTCAATGTACATATATGCAGGGTTGACCTTAGTAGTAGTTCATGTCTTGTTGTACACTTGAATTCGTTATATATATATATATATATGTATGAAACCAACTCCTTGAGGTCATTCAACTTTTACTTATTTCATCCCATAAATGATTTTTTTCTTTTTTGAAATGCTCACATTCAAATCATAATTCGATTAATTAACATGGATTAATAACGTCTTTCAAAAGTAGTAGCGGAGTGAAGTTAAAACCTGGAGCTTACAATAGAAATTAATGAAATAAGTTTTCTTATTAACTTCACCGGAACGAATCTTCTTTTTTTCTTTTTGTTTTGTTAACTGCATTTACTCAGAAGAGAGGAAAATCATTTTAAAAGAGTAATTACTCATATTTAAAGTATATGCTTTTAACAAATGAAATAACATGATCAGTTATTGTTATTGAAGAAGGGGAAATGCATTCGGAATGATTGTGTTACCAAGAGCTTAACCCTCTTAGTAATAGCAATTACTAAGTATATGTATATTATGTCACTAATCAAGCAGTAAAAGAAAAAAAATCAAAATTACACATTTGTAATTTGATCCTACAAAAAAGATGGAGTACCTTAGTCATAGTAAAGTTACATTTCCTTTATGCAGCAAGAATATTTTAAATAGTTTCTAGTGATGAAGACCTTAATAAATCTTGATTAAGCTTGATGCCTCATACAAAAATTGATTCTCACATAATGTTTTGTCAGTCATTATTTATTCGGTCCAGTCTAGTCTTTGGACAGGTCCTTAAGACTGTCGGTCCTTTGAAATAAATTTGAGTGACGTCAATAAGGACCGAACTTTATAATTTGTAGGACTGATATGCAGGATTGAACTCTACCAAATCTAGACTTATCTGGACAGGACTGCAGTTCTAAATAAGGACTAACACAACTGGGAATTTAATGTTAAATGCCCACAAGAGATATAATTGAAAATAATATATTTGTATTCATTATTCGAAACTTATCAACATGTATCCTTGTTGAAGATTATTTTTGTAACCATGAAACAAAGAAAAAAAACTAATCAAGCCAAAAGGTTGTTTTAATTAATGCAGCTTCTGTACTTAAAAAGCAACCTTTTTCTTTTCTTCTTTTGTGCTTAAAAACATCAAGACGCAATCCAATCTTGTATAAACGAGCATAAAATGGAAATAAACATATATTGCTATAAAATCATTGACTTCATTTCCATTTCCATTTAAAATATGTGCATCCATTAGGTGGACTCCACAATAAATATGCAAATCTACATAAGAAGGAGGTCAAGAATAGATAATTGAAAAAAGAAAGAATTATACAAATATAATTGAAACTAAGCTATACTTTTTTCCTGGCATAGGCTTGTATATTTTATACTATGTTCATAGGTAGAGTTCACCAACCTTTAGTTTTCGAAGATTATCTTTGAAGGTAATAATGCATTATACAATGGCTTAAGAATATTTTTTGTCAAAAAACAAACATATACTCAATCTGTCTTTTGCTGGCTCACAGATATCAGGATTATTTAATTGCATGCTGAAATTGTAGTGTATAACTAATTAATTAAAATACATCTTTCGATGATTTAATTTGAATTATATAGAAATTGATAAGTTCAATAAATAAAAAGTTTAATATGAAATCAAAGCCTTTTCTTTAAGTGGCAATTAACATACATAAGTACAATCTAGATTTGTATGAACATATTTGTACCTAAAAATTAGTTAAAGTCGTTGAACATTTTAGTATTTAGTGAGGAAATGTGTTCCCTTTTATTTCATAGAAATCCATAAAATAATATTTGATAAGCTTTATAGTATTAGATAATCAAATGCATATATGTGTTAAGATTCTAATGGGGCAGTTGGTATAATTCAAATGAAATCTTTGACGTTAAGGATTTTTTGATGTTTGTATAAATTAAGATATAGCAAGTGTCCCTGGTTTCCCTTGATCGTATTTGTTAACCTTATTGCCTAAGGTAGTAATAGCCACATTTCAAATATATATACACCGTATCGAAAATTACCCGGATGACATTGATTGTGTCAATCACTATGAAATTTTGTTAAATATTCACCTAGATACAAGTAAATTTGGGAACATACCATAATAAACTCCAGGATATAAATATATATTTTTCTGTCTCTTTATTTAGGTCAAATATATGTATATTGTACATTCATAAACATCATTGTTATGATCTTACAGGAATAAGCGTAATATATATATGTAATAAAAAAATACGTTACAAAAAAGCACAATAAAAAAGTACTTAGAAAAGAACAGCACAAAACTGCAATAAATCTTGTTTAAAAAAAAAAATAATAATTCATTCATAAATGTATATACATATTTGAATACGTATAGAACTCTATTTAAAAGAAGGTGGAGATTGTCAAAGTGGTTGTTGCTTAGCTCTGAAATTCGAAGCTTCTACAGTATGTATAGAGTATTAAGATTCATGAAAACCCGTCCACATGGCGAGAAAGTTCATACAGTACAACTATGTCTAACAATCAGGGGCAAAACCGCATATCAAGACCATATTGACGAATGTAACGTTTAATCAAATTAATTTACTTATTACAAATATGTTATTTGGTGTTCCTAATAAGAAAGGTAAAATAATCAACAAATAAGTATGACTGTTATACTACTAAAAACTATGTATTTACTTAAGTCTAAATATTTGTTGATGAAGGATGAAATTTATTTGAGAAATTAAGGAAAAACTAATTTTTAGAAATGGTATGGTGGAAATTTTTTTTAGAAAATTTATATAACGGGGCGTGCAAAATTTTGAGACTAAAATGAAGGAATTAAACAATTATGTATAATTTTGTATACGTTTAATATCTCAAACAACATAATTTATACAATTTATAACTATGATATCGACGATAATTAATCTTCAATATGAGCACAATAGTAGCCTCCAGAAGGCGGAGGAATTTGGTGCAGGTACTTTTGATATAGGGATCTGACATATCAGCCCATTACTCATTGACAGAGTCCTTTAAGGTCTCAGCATTTGGTTGTCTGATTCTATAGGTATGGGACTTTACTTGCCACTAGATAATATGATCCAGGGGATTCATATCTGGTGATTGGGAGGCCTAGAGTTTACCAAGAAAAACTGAACTCATAGTTCAAGTTTTCAACATTTCTTTTGTCATGATTGGTAATTATTGGGCTCGGAGGGATACGCTATCAGCCTCTTTGATGCACCTTGACAAGGCATACTATAAGACATTAGCGTTCATGGTCCTTTCCGTCAAAGGCAAATCTGTCTGATCTTTCAAGGCTTTGACAACAGCTTTAATAGTTAATTTTTCCCCGTTAAACGGTTGCCTTTGAGTCTTATTTGGCTGCAATAACTCTGCTTTGAGGGACAATCCGACGGCAAACAAGGATGTAATCTTTCGCATTTGTTATTCTTGTGACATGAAAGTATACTCAAATATTTTCAATTTATTGCAAACAATGAGAAGAGACTCCGGACTCTCTGTAAAAGAAAAAAAATCAGATGGTTGTAGCGTATTGAGTTTATTGAGTAATTAGTTTTAAGAAATTTTCTCAAAACTTTGGCGCGACCCAGTAAACATATATAGTTTAATACCAACTAATAGAAACAAGATAAACAGTTAATGCACGGACAAAAAGTTTTCACAGACGTCACAAATAGCGGCATCATTGATAGAGGTGGCATCTTGAAGACTCATAGTTTATATGTTTAGTAAACAAAATTGCAAAAAATCTGTCAATATTTTTTTTCACAAAGAAAGAAGACTTAACAACCTTCTGCCTGATGCCCAAGAAAAAAAAGTGATAGAGGGAGCTTTGAAACTTTTTTTTTGCATTCAATCAATCTAACTAAAATTGTCGGTTTAGGATTAATTAGATAACAATATATTTTTCGGCAAATTTTATAAGAATAATAGACAATATGGTTTATAATGTGTTAATGTCTTAATATTCCAAACAGTAGGGTTCTAAGGAATACCAAGTCATTATCGTAAAGTTTAATGATGAATACTAAGTTTATGGTATGTGGTTTATTTAGGGCATTATTACACTACTATAGTATGTATTATAATACATCTTCATAATAATATAATAATAAGGTAAAAAAAAGTACAAATACAATACAGGGTGGATTTAAAATCAGGAATTAGTTTAGACCTCAATATCTTGCCAACCCTGATATCTATGATTCTAAAAATTTGCTCATGAGATTCAGCTAAAAAAACTGTATAGGAAAAAATACAAAATCCTAGATATATCATTCGAATACGAACGCTGTGCGCCCATTATTGTGTACCTCCGTCCCATGACTACACAAACAACTCCATGAAGGATAATGCAACAGAACTGAAATTGATGTTAATAGATCTTGTGTATACTAAAATTTTAGATTGGTTAAGGTTGTCCATGTCGGGTTATTGGAAGCAGAATTTTTCAATAATAATCAATATTTTGAAGACCTATATGTTTTGGGTAAAGTAAATATTGGCCCCTAGCTCGTCAGATCCGAGCATCTTGGACTAAAATGTAGCATGTCTTGGAGAAAGAGTACATAAATATGCAGATAACAATGTTGACCCCTTCTGGGCTTCCATTCTGGAGGCAAAGGCTGACATGGACAAAGAGTTCCTAATCAAAGCCTGTTCAGGTTCACGGCCAGGTTGGAGGATGTTGTTTTACATAAAGGGGATTGGTTTGAGTTTGGACCCCAAATTGTAACAGTAAAATATTTTTGAATACTTTTGGTAAATAAATCGTAATATACATTATTCTAAAAAATTTCTGGATTTAAAAAACCCACCCTGTATATGCAATATAAATAAATTATTTTGTAATTAATTAATTTATAAATATATATACTTTTTATAACAACAACAGGTACGATCATACAGCATCTTTTTTATTTTCTGAGGAGTTATGAATCAGATATTACTTACATCCTTGAAAAAACAATTGTTCTGTTAGTCATATCCTTTAGTAAAAAAATAAAAATAGAACGATAGAGTAATGTATTAAAAATATATATAGACGCGTACTTATGTATGTTACTATAAGTTTATACAAGTGTCTTTTTAGGACTAAAAACAGAAAGAAAAAAAGAGTTACTTTAACTTATAAACACTTTATGATAAAATCACAAATATATGTCCATGAGAAAAGCAGCCCTTGCTTTGAGAACAAAGCTCTTTTCTGCAGTTGTTTTTTAAAGAAATAATACCCATAATTTTCCTTCGAAAATGAACAACCCCATTGGTCTTTTGTAAAAAGAGTACTGTTTATGTAGTTACAACATTCAATTCTATTTGTATTTATTAATAGATTTTGTTTATATTTGTTTCAATTATTCAAAAAGTCAACGAACTTTAGGTACATACAGAATTTGCAAAAAACGAAAAATAATCATTTTATGACGTAACTAACGCTTCAATAAAAGATTTATTGAGTGCTTGCTAACAAACATCAATTTTTCTTCAACTATTTATATTAAAAGCAAAAAAAAAAAATCCTATCTCAGACTTTCTTCCTTTTTGTTTACATATTCAAAGAACCATTTAAGTTCCAAATGAGGAAATTAGTTATAGAACTTTATCAGTTTCATCTTTTTTTACAATAAAGAAATTGCTAAGTCCTCTCATTTCCCAGTTCATCAATTTAAAAGCCTTGGAATCCTAGAAAAATTTCAGGATTATATAGTTAAGAAGAAATTTTATACTTCTTTTAATACTTTAAAAATTGTTTACTTATACATTTGTAAAAATAATCAAAATTAGTCCACATTTCTTATATAATTTATAATTCTGCATAATATGCAGTTATAATTATATAAACATTTCTAAATTCGTTATCAATAGTTTGTTGGGCATCATAAATTGTTAAAACTTTTATATCAAAAGAATTTTCCTAATTTTTTCAACTTTTTGTGTATTGAACTATTTAAATAAAACATATACAAAACATTTCCTGATAAAACTATATGTAAAATGTTTTGGGGAAATTCTAGTAAGTGTTTGAAAGTATTTCTTTGAACTTGGAATAGTTTAATTCAAAAAATTTATATTCGGTTTAATTTACTCCAATATTAAGTTCTAACTATTAATTATTTATTTCTATAATGAAAAAAAAACATCCATACTACTCATTACATTATAAATTACCACCTTATTTTTCTTATTTATAGAGATTCCATGTATGTGGACCAGACTGCTGTTCTGAATTAGTATATAGTCAACAATACCTACATCTTAATCCATTCTTATATTGATTTTTTTCATTCTTGCTGTAGTGTGCATTATAGTGAAGAAAATAATTGGCATATCCTGTGAATCACACATAATGCGTACAAGAAAATAATAATGTTTATCTTATGATGTTCGATTTTTTTTCTTTCCAATGATGAATGGGCAGTTTTGTATGTACTATGCTATAAGAAGTGCATAACTTTCTTATTTTCACAATTGCAATTTGTGCATATTTAGAATTTATATCCATAGGTGCATGTAAAAGAGAAGGAGGTAGTTTAGTGAAAATTGAAATCATGAGAAAAAATATAACAACTTATTTCAGTTTATTATGAAAGCTTTGCTCATTCCGGAGTCTGTAATATTGGATATACATCTATTTAAAGATAACTTTTAGCCATCAGAGTCTTTAAATTTCAAGTAAATATACAAGATTATAAATAGACTTTACATACAAATTTATGTAGCAATAACCAATTAAACTTTTTCAAAATTGATTTAAGCTTGGTTGACTCTCTTTCTCTCTTGGTTCTTCATTACAATGATGGATAACTTCCTTCATGCAATCAACGACGGCAGTGAGCTTAAATTTAACCAATTAGGATTTTGATGGAGTAAATAATGTTGAATAAACGACTGCACTAACTGAACAATGTAGTTGATATTCTTAAAGTATATAGGCCAAGACGTAGTAGGAAGGGAATACGAGAGAGAGTTCATCAAAGGTTTAATTTATTGTCATTTATCTCAGTGGATTCTTTTTCTTTCTTTTCAACTGTAGAGGTGTCTTAGGTGCCAGCTCTGTGAAATTAAAGCAATTACAATTGTTATTTTAAAAGTCATGATGGGAGTTTGGCAGACGCTCCAATGGGTTCTAATTATCTACTAAATAATACCTTTTAATTCCAAAAAAGCTAAGAAGAGCACAAAAAGAGTTAGAGAGATAAAAAAGTTTTTTCTTATTACTATTATCCAGACTACATATATATGTATAACAAAATTAATCTGTACATATGTGCCTTTAATATAATTTAAATTTTGAAAAGGACCACCGACGAGCCATACCAATAATAATAATAGAAAAATAATCATAAACGTAGTGATTTACAAAAGGAATTAGAATCCAACTAATCATAAAGTAATCCAACAAAAAAAAAACACTTTCCAAAATAATTAAGGATATTCAACATGATCAGTTTGTTGGAAAGGAATAACTGAATATGGATCAAAGATATTGTCTATGATTTTTGATCATCTACATCAAGAAATATCCAAATATTTTTTTATATTCTTTCTTCTTTTCCATAGAGAAGCTCTTAGACAAAGAAACTTTGGACTAATTTGTTTTTCTTTAAATTATTTTTTCTTATCATTTTCTGGATGCAGGAAAAGGAAGGTGTTTGTTGACAACGTGAGAATTCTAAAGGTTTTATGTCATTTTTTTTATTTTTTTATTTTGGTTAAGAAGATAAAAGCCATGTGATAACCATCAAACGAATGAAAAAAGAAAACTTTTTCTCTGGTTCTTGGTTACTTCATGTAAAAAATAAAAAAACATCTCACAAGGATATTATCGATGGTTGAATGAATAATAATAAAAATTAGTTGATCAGAGTTCACAAATGAGTTCACAAAGAGTATTTAGTATTCATGTGTTGATCAACTATACATTGCGTACTTTTGGGCACTTTCAGAAGGAAGAAAAAATACATAATTATTTTGTTTTGGCCGGAAATTCTTTCATTGTATTTTTTTTTTTTTTCAAACAACTCATGAAATCGTTTTCATTGCATTAAAGCCTAGACGAATTTGACCGTTGAATGAATCTTTTTTTTTTTACTTTGAGCACAGATAAATAATGGATATACAACTGCTTGTTGTAATCCTTTACGTGGAATGATTAAATAAGTATCTGGAAGTGTATAAAATAAGCCAAAAATAAAAAATGGAGTAAAGAAGTTTAAATAAACCATAAAATGTATTTCAAAAAATAGATTGTTTTATATTTGACTATTGGATTGGCAAATAAAATATTTACACATTATTTAGTTGTTGTCGTCTTCGTTCATGGAATTATAATCGTCTTAAATATAGTCTATTTATTCATTCATCTCACATATACCTATATAATAAATATATGTACTGTAAATTCGAGTGACGTCATGTGTTACTAATCAAATTATATATCGCTGAATTATTGTTCCCTATTACATATTTATGTGAACTGTCATCAAACTCGACAGTCGATGTATGTATGTAGAGAATTTGATTCCAATCATTTGGATATTCTGTGAAAACTAACATTTTTTATAAGTCTTCCTGTATTTTCACATTTAGAACACTTTTGGAACTAAGTGATAACCCTTGTAATAGTTAAATAAAATTCAGTAAAACTTCATGTACAAAAATAAGCAGACTTCAAAATGAATAAATTGCTCAAATTACCTACTCTAACCAACTCTTAATTTTGCAAACACATATTTCTTCGTCTCATTAAAAAAATAGTGAGATAAAATATAACACAGTCTTTTTAAAGAATCTTGTACATATAAGTGTTTGCATACATTTCTATAAACTCTCTTTAACTAAATATAATTCGTCAAATATAAAGATTTTATTACATAATTACATGCATTACGGTCAGTCAAGAAAACACACACACACCAAAATACATAATTAAAGCTTCACGAAACAAAATATACAAATACTTTGCAAGACTGCCTAAGATAATAAAGTATATAAGTCAAAATACTAAGTATATATTATATACTTACCAATATTACTTACTTATTAAGTAACATGGACAAAAAAAATATATTTTTGGCAGATTATTGTTATTAATAAAATATTTTTAAATATTTGCAAAGTTGTTTTTTTTCGTATACCTATAACCGATACTTATTATGATATTTGTTAGTTTTGGTATATGGTGTAGGCTTTACCCACAATACTAAATATCCTGAAGATCCTAAATACACAATACTGCTTTATAAGAACACTACCTTTGCCTACTGTTATGTTCATGTAAATACCTAACAACATGATGTAACATTAGTTTTTTGTGAAGATATACAGTGTCGGGATTTTGAATCCAGAAAATTAAAGGTTAATGAATATTATAGTTTATTTCCAAAAATTAATTTAAAAATTTCCAAATCTTTTGCTCTTGCATGACAAGGTTCATAGTGAAGTCAATCACTAAAAACAACCACATCCAGCTTCAATAAGAGCCTCAAATCCGAACCTTAACCTGAAACATGCCTTGATGAAGAACTCCTTGTCCATCTTGGCCACTGCCTTGCCACTGCAAGGTATGTATGGAGCCAACAGTGTAGTGTGCACATTTATAGGACTCTCTCTCTCTCCAAGACGTTCCATATATATAGTAGTTTAGATACACCAAGCTAGGAGGCCACATGCCCATTTATTTTACTTGTGTATTCCAATAATTATTCTCAAATATTAGCTACAAAACCATCATGTGCCTTGTAGGTATTTCCGACCCATCATACTCCTTGAAAGCCTTGGCAACATCGTAAACAGTTGATTTAGGCATAATTGTAAACACAATAATATCCTTTGGCGTGCACCCGGCACATAGGCACACAATAATGGCCGCACAGGGTTTGTATTCAGAAGACATCTAAAGGATTTGGTATTTTTTTTCATACATTTTTGTGAATTGAATCTGGTGATTATTGAGGTTTAAACTTGTTCTGGATTTAAAATTCCTACTCTGCACATTCATACATAAATACTTATGTTTATAATAAAACCTAGTGTCCTGGATCGTTCCCGCCCTACGTTTTATGTGTTCCTTGTTTTCAGTCCTTAAAAAAACGTTCAGAACGGCCTCCACAAACGATAATTTTCACTGATATTATTTTCAAATACACTAATATGCTAATTTAATTTGTTAAATAAAACTTTAATTATCTTTCATGCTCAGGCATTATGTAGTGACTGCAAAATATGTATCTTATATTAATATCAGTAAGGGGATTTTCTGGTGTTTTTAATCTGTTCTTCATTTCTATTTTTTGTATTCTTGATAATTGTCTCTAAGAGTCAGTAATAAATTAGCACTCAGCATGTTCACAAGTGAGCTTCTTTTTGAGGTGTCTAAGGACACTGATATTATTATTAATTAAGGCCTAAGTAAAGTATATATAAAAGCATGAAGATTTTTTAACGATGACATCACAAACTGGACAATATGGTGTTATTATTAATCATAGGTTGTTGTATTCGAGGGTTTTAGCACCCTTTTCAGACGTGCCCATAAGCTTTAGGACGAAATTGGAGTAGACGTTTAAACACATCCCTAATAAAGCCTAACCATGCACGGCATTTAGATAAAGAAGCATTCGTATAACATAGCCGACTTTATGACAGTTGATCATAGACCTGATGATGTTTTCTTGAGGGGCAGCATCACCTCCCCCCCCCCCAGCCTAAATATGAATATTTAATAACTGCATATTTTTATTTTCCAAAATTTGATACGTTATTCTCAGAATCCTATTTAGCTTACAAGAAATGAAGGGGGCAATATTGAGCCTTACGTTAACATGGTGGACCATTGAGTGTATCTATTTTTTAACTTTTTTTAATGTTGATGTTACAAATGAAAAAGACGACTTGGAAATTATTTACCATTGAAAGGGAAAACAGGATGAAGAACGAAGAGAAATCTTAACCTATTTTTCTATGTACAACAGCAGTGGATACGCATTTACAATTTTCCCCTTCTTCTCTTTCTCTCTCTAAAAGTAGTAGTTTACATTACCACTATAAAGTACAATACATAGATATGGTATAAATTGTTTTGTAATACGTGTGTGAGTATTTTTCTTGTTGCTATTTTTTTTAATATTGCAAATGAATGAAAAGTGTAGTCACTTTGATGTATGTATAATATAGCTAGTTACTTATTAAAACATCACTTTGTAGCATAGGAAACCATTTTCCTTTTCTTTTCGCTTTTTTATGACTTTTTTCTTTTTACACTTAGCAAAAAAAATAAATATTTTTTCCGTTATTCCTTTCTCGTCTTTGGCACCAAACCATGTATTTATGTACATATATAAATATAAGTGTGCACAATGTAGCAGTGTGTATTAAGAGAAAAAGTATTAATTCTTTACATTCCAAGAAGTTCATTGATCTCGGACAGTGATGCTGCTCTGGCGCATAGCCCCCTCCTTCAAAGGCCTCTTCCGTACAAAAATAAAAAATATAAATGTAAGGTTTTATTATTAAGTTTTTTCTCTCCTTCTTGTCTTATTATGTGCAATGCAATACTTACATATATAAATATATTTACATGGACTTGAAGCAGGGCATAAGGCAAAAATTTCCCGCCAGAAATATCTTTGACTAGTATAACGGGGTATTTCTTCCTTCTCACGCCTAGAAGAGAGCATGATGAACTTGGCAACAGTAAGAATTTGAACGACGAAGAAGAAGAAAAATATCAGGTAGAGGGCGTCGAACTACCTACCTACATAACATACATACTCACACACACACATATACATAACCCTGCTAATAATGAAAGAATGATTGTAAATGTTCATTTACCTCTATTTCTGCATACAAAAACATACTTAAGAAGGCATGTTAAAGCAACAGTAGTTTTACATACATATCTATTGATAGGTATTTATGTAGGGGCTTCCGCAGGGGTGGGATGGAGGGGCTGGAGCCCTTTCAAAATTAAAAGCAATTTTTGCTTTTTACTAAAAATTTAATATTTGATTATTTTTTTTCGAAAATTTAATTTTTTGGGATTAGCTGTCAATTTCTAATTTTTTTTCTTAAAATATAATATTCAAATATTTAATTTTTGTAATTTTTTATCCAAAAACATTTAATTTTTTGAATACTAGTAAATTTTTAGTAATACATGTAGAATTTTGAAATTTATTGAGAATACATGTAGAATTTTGAAATTTTTGAGAATACATGTCGATTTTTGAAATTTTTTTCGAAAAAATTTAATGTATTGTGTATAACTGTGGATTTTAGGAATTTTTTGTCAATATCTGTGGATTTTAGGAATTTTTTGTTAATATCTGTGAATTTTTGAATTTTTTTTGTGTATATCTAACGATTTTTAAAAATTTTCTCAGAAAATAAAAATTAAATTTTTGAAATTTTTTTCCAACATATTTAAATTTTTTTAAATATCTGTAGATTTTTGTAATTCACAAAAAAATAATAAATTTCTTGTGTAGCGGTGTGTATTTTTGGAACTTTTTAGAAATAAAATTGATATTTTCGTATTTAATTTTTGAAATTTTTCCAAATAGCTATTGACTCTTTTTTTTAACTCAAAAAAATTTAGTTTTATCTGTAAAACTGTTGATTTTTTGTATTATTTTTTTTTAAAAACATAACATTTGAAATTTAACTTGAATTTTTTTTTTCGAAATACTAATTTTTATTTTTATTTATGAATTTTTCTATTAAAAAAAATCATTATAACCCCCCCCCCCCCCACTCCTGCCGAAAGCCTTGGAATTCATGGACAGAGGATTCACATAATCAGCTAGTTTTTATAAGATTTTATGTAAGAAACATTTTTTTTAAATACTCAAATTAAAGAAAAACCAAACTAAAAAATATGTTTTGTAAAAACATTAACAAACATTATTTTTACTCTTCAATTTTCGAAATATGAAGACTTTTTCCATAAAAACACACTTACCCTTGTTGACCTTTTTTTGGAAATCAAAATATGACTAGAGAGTGTTTTCATGTGACGTCACCATCGTTCATCATAGAGATATAAATAACTAAAATACGTCAACAACTAATACTTCTCTCGATTTATTATACAGTCTATGAAGTCTACTGCCTGAATGCTCAAAATATTTAAATGTAGTTACGTGACAAATTATAACATGAACATTGCTCAAGTAATTGTATTGGAGACCCGTTTCAAAACTAATTTGCTGTCACAGATGTGAGGCATTAATATCTCTCGATAGTGTATTAACTTTTCAAAAATGATAATCATACCAAATTTGAAGAAGAAAAATAAGCCTCATATAAAAGATTACGTCAGAATTCCATCAATATTATATCATCCAATGACCACGTAAAGGAAATATTTTACTGCCAAATAATGAAATAGAGCAAAAAATCTGATCTACTTTGCCTCCTTGACAAGTCCTAGTGGGCTTTATACATTATATCTTTTAATATTACAATCAATATTTGGTGTGTTCTTTAATAAGATCTAGATAATAAAAAAAGAAAATGGGAGAGATTTTCATTCATGTGCTTTAAATTTATTTTGTTTTTTGCAAGTTCATTTTTCTTCATCGAAGTAATTGTTATCATATAAAAATAATTTGATTACTTGCTAATTGTTGAATTTAGAAAAAAAGTTATTTTTTTATTGAAATGCAGGTTTGGATTTTTCATTAAATGAATATCTTTTTTATAAGGGTTATTCAAAAAGAAAGTGCAACAGTCTTAGGGAGAAAAATACTTTATTGCACAATTATGGTACCGACTTGGAAATTCTAACTGTTTAATATTATATATGTATATATAGTAAATAAAGTCATTCCAATGTAGATATTTTGACGTCATAGATAAATAATATATAGATCCGTAAAAGATTAAGTGTTTTGATTGACACATTGTATCTGTGAGCCAAGATATGAGTGATGTATAATCTCTATTTTAGGAAAAGAGAGATATAAAATTTAAGCTCTAAATATGGATTGTCAATTAATAGGTATAATGTAGCAGATTCATCCTATTTTTTTATTTTAAAGAATATATGTTGATTAATCGAATTTTGCACATTGCAAACTTTTATTTCAATGCAGAACGAGTAAAAATAGTTTGGCTTAGAGTAAGTACAGAAGGGTTTAAGAGAGCAATGCTCCCTATGATCGTATTCCTCACTCCTCTCCCCCCCCCTTTCCTTCTTCTTCTTACAAAGGGAAATGAACCCATCAAACCTTTTACAAACTACTTCACTTAGTAACGGAGTTCTTTTGCAAAAATAACACATAAATAAAAAATGCAGTTTTAATTATAGAAAAAAGTTTACGTCACGAAGGTATGACTTTAACGACTTCCCTCGAAATTGCATTAAACATATATTTACCTATGTAAGTATTTAGGTACCTCACATAAACATACACATAGGGATAGAATTTGATATATCAACTGTATGTATACATACAATATTATAGCTATCATAATTTAGCTCATTGAGAAAAGTGAAAAAGAAGTGAGAGACACTTTCAAAATTATACTTACATAAATTAACATCAAATATATGTAGAGAAACATGGAAAATGAAGGAATATAGGTAATCAAATGGTGTTCTGATAACCTTGCTGTAGATTTCTTCATGAATAACCTATTTCATAATTATTATTATTATGTGGTGCAGGGCTTTTAAAAAGTGCATGGTAAACTTCATGACTTCAACAGGCTTGAACAATAAATCTCCCCCTTCCCCCCCCTAAAAAAACTAATTGGGATAAAAAATATAATTTTATTACTATTACAGCTAATGTACTTTAACTGCGAAAAAGGCTCATAAAAATACAAGACATATTTATTCCTTCATCTATTTTGAAGATAACATTTGTCTTTGCAAAAAAATAATAATAATAACAATAATTAATCATTTCTATAACTTTAGTTACGGCACATATGTTTATTTGATCACGGGTCACGTAGTGTCATGATCTTTGGGTATGTATATGACCAATAACACATATATACATACGTAAAACTATCATTATTCATTCACGCACATATGACCCAAAAGGCCAATACAAATTGCACCAATCAATATAGAATTATTAGCAGAAGTAATATTGAGTATATTTTACAACACTTCTAACGCTGTTTCCAAATTTGTGGATATATTTCTTTTAGCACATAGAACTTTTTATAAGTCAATAAATTTGATAAAGGATTCTTATATTAGAAAAAAAAACATGAATCTACGAGTCAAAAAATTTGTATCATTGTGCTCAGGTTAGTCAACATGCCTCGACGTATGCAATTCACAACTAAACCCCATCGATATAGTATTACATTCGATATAAATAAAATATACAAGCTATTCCTTGGCTTATATTTTCGCCTAAATGGTAACCAATGGGCGCCACATTATGTATGTTCGGATTGTTCAAATAGACAACTGGATTGCCTTACAAAAAATAAATATTCAATGTATTTTGTTGTACCCATAATATGGACCGGACAAAAAAAATCATTACAATGGCTTTTATTTATGTAGTGTGAACTTAATGGGGCTTTCTGCCAAGAACATGCATCTGATTGAATTTCCAAACATAAAGTCAGCAGATACACTATTAAAACATGATGATTCTTTGTCCATTCCAATCCGCCCTGACTACTGGGTAGATTCTATGGTAGAGGAACTGGAATGATCTGAACGTGCAACATTCGTTTAGGACCATTTGTAGAGCTTTAGAGTCTAAACTCCTCACTCAAGAACAGTTGAATTATCTTTTTAAAGATAATGTGCCTGTCTAAAGAAAAACCAGAACTTATTGTTAGCTATTAGCAAAAGCGGAATTTTGATTTAAGTACATTCTTTTCAGTTGACGGTCTTCTCTGTTGCTGTCAGGACATCAATGGTTCCAATTTGGTTTCCTGTTGGATACCGGTTACCTCCAACCGATTACTTGATGGTTTTAAAGGAAAATGTGGTTCCATAGATTAACAAGGCTATTAAGAAGACCACGTACGTATTTAAACAGGAATGGGCTCCAGCCCATACTCCTAATAGAATTTGGTGGCAAACTGAAAAAAAGGCCTGGAACATCTGCCACCTGAATATTGCTGCTCTGAAGACCTCCGTTAACCAGCAGTGTAGGATTATGAAAAATAATTACGTTGCCAATGGGAGTAAGGGGTTCTTCAGGCGAATGGAGGCCTTCATTGAGGCTGATGTTGGGCAGATTCCTAATTAATGTGCATTGTTATGGTGAAAAATATTATAAAATAAAATTATCTATGTACAAGATCAGCCTGATCAATTATGAGTATTTTAATAAATACTTAGAGGAAGGTCTCAGTACTTTTTCTACACCCAATATGAACGAGTTTAATGTTGTTTTGTATTCCCAATATTACACTAGTTGCATTAAGTTTGATCTACGTCATATAAAAATCTCAAAAAAAACATAAAATTTTATGCCACTGTATTGCGAATACTCTACGTATTGAGAAAAAATAGGAGCCACAGATAAGACAGCACCATGTGATGAGTAAGAGATTCTTCACCTCATACTTAGGTACATATAAAGAAGAGAAAATACAAGCTTTATTTCCATGGAAACAACCACGTCTTAAATAAATAACTATTAATAATATCACGACCAAATTTCATCTAAAATTTTATTTTCATAAAAGAATATATTTTTATGTCAAAAACTGATTTAATAATGCCTTCTCCTTCTTATCAAAAACTTTCCTCATTTGAACCACTTTATGATAATGACAAGTAATACGTAATTATACTTGCTCTGGCCCTATGTGGTGGGAATTCTACAAAGTTGATTGGTAGTGAATTGGTTGCAATGATGGTACATTATATTCCTATGAGTCATTTTTTCCCTTTGCATATACTTTGGCTATATATTATCCCAGAGTGGGCACATCAAGTTTTATTTTTAGGGATGCAATAAAGACAATACCACTAGGTACAATATAATTATTCAAAGGTTTATTTTTAAATATTATATATATATACATATTATGGTTCAAGTGGGTGTAACATGAATTTGCGGTTTCGTGGATTCTAAAAATATATAAAACAAGTCTAATTCGTTTTTGTCAGTTTTAATAATAGAATAACATAAGATATGTACATTATATGTATAGAAAAGTGGTTCCCAAACTTTAGTATATATGTAGCGACCCATTTTAGAACAAGTAATCAGGAAGCTAACCTAATTCTTATAATATCTTTTATAGGTGTGACAGAATTAAAGTTGACTGTTAACTAATGTTAAGATCCTCATTAATATTGAAAGTTTTTGTAATTATTTTTGGACTTTCTAGCTAAGCCATCCTTTTTGAAAAAACAAACTGAAATGAACATTTGGTCATCTTATCAAAATATGTGAGCAAGAAGAAAAAAAATAGTACATTTCAGATCTCCTATACGCTGCAGTTGAGGTGGAGAGGATTATGGATATTGTGAAGAGCTGCAAGAGCTTGGGGTTCAAGGTGGTCAAGATAGAGAATGACAGAGAAGACCTCTCCAAGGAAGTAGGAAGTGAAGGGCATAATTTAAGGAGGGATCTGGATTTCGTGTCTACCTTGGAGAAGAAAATCAAAGAGGACTGCACCAAAGCGATGAATCGCTTCACAAAAAGAATTCCTCGTGGCTTCTAGGACCATCAAGAGGGACTTGAAGGACAACTTGGGACTTTACTCGTACACAAGGGCTTGAGAGTACACGTGTTGCTGTCAGCCCTGTACCTAGAATCATTTTTTCTACTAGAAGCTGCCATATATTGCGCTTATGTTTTAAATTACATTATTCATTCGTGAAGTAACAATACATTTTGTAAATTCCTCATCGAAGAAGAAAATCACACAGTCGCAATGAGGTTTGTGATCATTCAGAGGACTCCATCAACGCTCTATACGGAACTGTTGATGATTTTGAGTCAAGAATGACCTCTCTTTAAACCTATTTTGACTTCCACCCAGCAATACTATTTTTACTTTTCTTACAAAAAATATAACCACATCAAGAAAAAAAAATGTAGCATATTTGGCATAATCTAGTCAAAAATAAGTTAATTTGGTATAATTGGTAGAAAAGTTTACAGTCGTGACCCACTTAAACCAAAACAGAATCCAAAACATGTTCAATACTGGCTCAGGCGTTGTCTTGAGTGACTTAGGTAACTTTAACATTTAGTTTCATAGTAAGAATTTATATTGTAAACTACTATATTATATATTATAAGGAGGTACTACTCATACACTTGCATAATAACCTGATCATTCCACACATTGGGCTCAAAATCAATCAACAGCCCCATGTTATTGGTGTTGTCACCCCATTCGGGGTTGAGGCATACAGTTTGGGAATCACTACTATAGAGAATAGAATGGTATATTGCAGAAGCAAACATTTTTCTTCTTAGCTTGACTTCTACTGCTTTTGAAAAATAAAAATTATTTGCATATATCCTCATCAGATCAGACATTTTTTATAGAGGAAGTATGTTCCAAATTATGTAAATGTGTAAGTTAATTTTACATACATTTAAGTCTATGAACTTTATTTTGACTCATATGTTTACATAGGATATATGCATTTATTTACATAATTAGGCATACACAGGACTGTGATGATTATTATTGGGGTTTCATCTTTTCTACTCATTTTCCAATACAAGTGATAGCTATTTAATAATAGCAATACATATAAAATAGGTCACTTAAAAGCAGCTGTTAATTTACAACACGACAATATATTTCTTAGGTTAATAGATGATATCTACATATTTACTTATGAGTTTATTTAAAGTAATCATATAGAAATACAAATTTAAAACTATACCTTTAATTGAATATTACTAAGCAATATTATAATACAGTATTAAATAAAATACTAGGTATGTAGATTTTAACATTACCAAATATATATATGTAATTCATTTTTAAAATGGCAATGAAATAATAAGACGGCAATAGTTTGAAGTAAATAAAAAATATATAGCAGTTGGTATGATTGACTTATTTGACATACTACCAGATGAGTTTGGGCCTTTTTCTGTTTCTTTTCAGAGGAAAGGTTGCGTGATAAAGATAACGATGTGCCTCATTTTGCTTCAACCATCAAATTCATTACTTAAAGAAGAAAAAAGAGACGATGTTGCACAAAAATTCAAAGATCTCCATTGATGACCATTTCACAAATATTTAAGGCATGCGGATATGTAAAATATAAAAATTATCATGCAATTTCCTAAGTTATTGCAAACAAATGGTTCACAAATGCATACCATCATTTACATACATACCTATATACATATACCTTAGTTAAGTCAGTCATAAAATTAACAGAGATTAAATAGGTTGGCTTAAAAAAAAAAAAAAAAAACTTCACATGAATGAGTCATAGGACTTATAATTACATAGTGATATTTAATCAAGTATAATATTTCATAATATAATATTGAGTTCATATTTTACACAAAAAAGATAAATATACATACATCTGTTTTTGATGAAAAAGCCGTGAGGTTTGTTCATGGAGCAATGCAGATTGTAGAATATGTGGGCCCAGTCAAATAAAGATGTGCTAGATATTTTGAATAAATAAAGGTAAAACCTTAAAAACTACATTTGTAAATGTAAAGGTACCAAAATAACAAAAATGAACGGAAGTATTGGTCTATTTCTTGTATGAGGTCAATAAATTTTGTAAATAGTCTAAAGGCGGTAATATTTAAATGTGGCCTCACTGTCAAATTTAAATAAGGCCACCAATAGAACTTTGACATTTTTTATAGAGTATTCCCCCTAAAATTGAAAGTTTCATTCTGTCGTTAATCAATTAGATATAGTATAATTGCGTAATACTTATACGAAGCAAATGAAAATTTCATACAATAAGAAAATTCAGAAAAGGCAAATATACACTATTAAATTTTTAAAAAAACGCACTTTTCTCTCAAAACCTGGGTCTAAGTGATCACTAAATCAAACTCTTGAACCATGATTCCCTTTCGTATATGCTATTATATCAACACATGTTGAAATGAAGGAAACAAAACAAAATAACATTATAAACAAACAAAACTATTATTTATTCAATAAAAGATTTGGAACATCCTGCGTCAATTTAATTTTATCATATTATGTGCGTCAAAGAATCAATTTCCAGTGTTTTTTTATTTTTTGTATAAAGGAGGGTAAATCAACGAAAACAAATCATTTACTCTTTTGACAAGAAAATTAGGATGATTTTTTTTTTCATAATATCAATTTGAACCACATTTTAGAACAGTTTTTTTTTGTGAGAAATTTTACTTGTATTGGTTTCAGTTCTATGTATTCGGAAACCAAGTGACCTGGTGGGAGAACAATTGAAAGCAAATTTTAATGTTTGCTTATATTACTAACTTTTTACAGCAAATTAGTAATATAAATTTTTAAATATTGTCAATGTTTATTTACAAAATACATACATTTAAAAAAAAGTCAAAATGGAAATATTTTTCATGATAACCCAATGAATATTTCTTTTAATATATTTTCTTCCATTTTTCATATTTTTTGTCCATATCGAAATGATAAACAGTAATTGTGTATATACTACTATTTTAGAGAGTTACATAATAAATCATCGGCTATATTTTTTTAATTTAAATAAAACCTTGATAAGTGCAATCTAAGTGCATTTAGAAAATGGCAAAAATATTTAAAAGTTTAATAAGTGCACTCTCATTGCTGATATGATAAATTGTCTTCGAAATGTTGGGAAAAATTATTTTTATTTCTTAATATAAATAAGTAGAAAAATAATTTTTAGAAATATAGTTTTCACCAATGAGTTTATTTTAATGAGAATGGGTTGAACTCTGATTTATTTATTGCTACTTTTGTTGTTGTTTAATTCTACAAACTCTGTCCTTTATTTATATTTTCTACATATATTCCCTCCCAATAGATCAATGATTTCCCTTTTCAACTTTTCAAACTGATCAAATGCACTTTATGTTAAAGATATTCATCAGAACCCGAATCTATTAACACTATTTTCGCAGAAAAAAACCGTTATTTCACACACTTTAATATTTTTTTTTTTTAAAGAAATAGAAATATATTTGACATTCAAAGATAAAATGATTACATGTTGAATTGCAATATTTATTGCAATCTTTCTTTCCCTTTTTCTATTCTTCTTATTCTCAAATGTCAGGCTTTGTTATTTACAAATATTGCAATATTGATGAGCTATCGGTTCTATTTACAAAGTATTAAGCTTTGCTTAATGCAAATATTTTGTTGATTTTTTTTGCCAATTTCTTTCCCATAATTAATATTTTAATTATTGCAATCTCAGTAAAGATTTATTTTACCTCTTCTTCGCACCAGACCTGGTTATGCAACCGTAGCAAAAGCACTGGTCTTGACAAGATCATATACATCAGGGATGCAAATATTTTTTTTGCATTAAAATCAGTCTAGCCAAATGAATAAAAGTAGTGATCAAAAAAATTTTCAAAGCTACTATTCGCAAATATTTTCTTTTTCTTTACTCCAGATCAATTCCACAACGGTATAACATCTGCTCAATCAAAAATTTTATCTGTACTCATAAAATAATGATAGAACAAAGGTTGAATTGTCTTTTGTTCCATTTACATACATACATACTCGTGCATAGGTGCCGGGTGCAAAGCAGAAATATAAACACTAGTTTATTGACAAATTGAGAAATTCTAGTGAGCTTTTCAGGGATAATAAACAAAGTCAGGGACGTCGAACATTTCATAACACTGCTTAGGAATTTTATTTGTTAATTTTTTTAAAGTCATAAATAAAATCATTAGCTGAAAAAAATGCACCTTTCTTCATGTAGGAAATAAGATCTGGAGGCATACTTCCTCCCCTTGGTTACGCTAAGGTTTCAATTGATTTGTGGTCCTGCAACAAGATGGCCCTCCTTCCCACACTACTAAAGTTGCTCAAAGATGGATGAACAAGAACATCCATTTCTGACCAAAAGAAGTATGCCGTCTGTATTCAGCCATCCCCAAGTCCTATACCCTTAGGTGTACAAAAACATCAAGCCAATTTTATAATTTGGTTTTGTATTTTTTATAAAAAAAAAAAGAATAAACGTTTCAAGCCTTCAGAAAGCGTCTTTAGGCCATCGTGTTCAGTAGTTACTGAATTACATCTTGTTAAAGTTAGAAGTGTTGATTGTTCAGATTTCAACATCGCGCCTAGTATAAACTAGAAAAAGAGTGCAGAATGAAGATTTTTTTTGCTGTGTAATCGTGGTTGGAATACTGCATGTGGTATAGAGTAGTAGACATAGATAAATATATGGAAATCAAAAGGTTGTATAAGTTGAATGTATCCTGTTTCTATTTAAAGTTTTTTTGCTCCTTCTGTCTAAAACATTTCTATGTCTATTTTTTTTATTAAAAAATAAGCAATTTAATGTTTTGACTCTGATAAATCAATATAAAGAACAAAAATTACAAATAATGTATTTACTACCTATTTTCAGTGCTAAACAGATGTTTATCGTATTTTTTTTTTTTTTAAATGGTTGAATACGAGAATTTATTTTTAATGCATTTGGGTGCTAGTCCATTCCAGACAAAGGTATGTATTAATGGTAGCATATTTTTGGTTTATTTCTAGTTTTTAAATATCTATGTTCTCTTGGAATAAATACCTAGTTCAATCAAACGTGACTAATTCAGTGTAAAATTATAGCAGACTGTATCAGAATTTGGCTATGATTGATTTTCATCATATATATTAGATAGTAAATGACAATGCAATAATAATATCTCGATAATATTTTCTCCATCAAAATCGAACAAAAATAAGCTTACCCATGTGTGACTTGTGTAAATTCCTTGCAAAATAAAAAAATCATTTTTTGTGTCTCCCTAAAATAGTTAATTTTTTTCATGAATGAATTTTTCACTAGAAAATGATATAATCATTACTTGCAATTTTTTTTTGCAAATGCAATATGTATACAAATTACGATGAGTAAGGAAGAAAAATTACATATTACGAAAAGGAATAATCATTTTTATAATATGTGTAGTAACACATTCTTGTCGAAACCTCCCCCTTTTTTCTATTATAAAAAATGTATATATTCTTGTAAACATGTACATTTTGCATTAAAACAAAAGGAGGAAAGTTTTATTTTATAGTTTCATTTTAGCATGAAAATTTGTATATTTGGTTATATTTTTTGATAATATCCCTAATTTTTTTTACAGAGGTGGGACCCAAAATTTGCAGTAGCATGATTAAATTTCGAACAATATGATTTGTATGGAATCAAGTAAAGACGACTCCAAACAATTTGTGGTTTGTTTAAATACTTTTCTTAGTTTTATTCTTTATTCAATATGTCCTTTTCCACAGGCAATAATAGCAAAGTGAACCGATTGGCAGCTCTTGACGATGAAGGACGTGTCCATGGTGGACAACAATATCATAATGACAGCTAGGAGCTAATCCAAATTTGAGACTTCTGGCAATACATATTTCAATAGAACACACCAAAATACAAAGTCCTGAAGCTTGATCTCAGGACTGGAGTTGGACCACATATAGGCAGGCCAGAAGTTAGCCAAATTGTTGCTGCCAAGGTTTTGGTTCTTCTTGGGTCTATGAGAGAGGATGCCATCCGAAATGGACATCTTGATGTTGTAGGCAGTCTGGATGCTAACGTTCTCTGAAGCCTTCTCGGCACTGACACCGGCACAGAGGAGATTAAAGACACGTTGCCTGGTCTATAGTTGCTCCGACATATTTATATAAAAACAAAACTTGTTTTTTTTTGTTTCAAATGTCATTTGGTTGTTTAATGAACCCTCAAAATTAAAAATTAAAAGGATTAAATTGTAATTAAGTACTATTGCAAGTTTTGGGTCCTTACTCGTTAATAAAACTAATTTGCTCATATTTTTAGAGGTGAGTATATTTTTGGAATAGTGAAACTTTTCTGTATAACAGCTATAGTTATCTAACGAACATGTTTAAATATCTTCAAGGATTTAAAATATTCTTAGTCTTGTCTCTCAACATTTTTCATTTCTTCTTTAGGCTGAGGCTTTCTAGAAATCCAAACAACCAATGTTTCTAGAGTTATTTCCACATGCAGCAACTCCGAAACAATTATTCAAAGCTGATAAAAACAATCCCATAACTTATAATTTATATTATAGGTCAGTTTTGAAATATATTTGCCTTTAGATTGAATTTCCAAATCCAATTCAATACAATTGTAAAATTGTTCAATAAAAAGACATCAAAGCTAATTTCTTACATAGGTAGACATGTGGGCCAACTTTCTTTGGATACCTCATACGTAATATATTGAGCTTATTACTCAAACTTGGAGGCTCTATCAATGATCTATACTTAATGTTCTAAAAAACTATCAAAAATTTACACAAAACATCTTAAAACTTCTTTCGATTTTAGAGCTCTAATGGTTGATATATGAGCATATGCATGTTCATATTTTTATAAACACGAGTTATTCAGAGATATAATTCCTTCAAAATTCCCTTGCTTATACACATACACGAATTCTTTTGTCAATGTTAACTTTAAAATATCATAACCATCATAATAAAAGAATTCAATTATTTCGCAACCGCATGTTTATAATAAGAAAATAACCATATGCTAATTTACATAAACGACGTCGACAGAGAAAGAGACAGAAACAAAAAGTATAACTAGAGATTGTTCTATATTTATGTACATATGTTTTAAAACTATGTAGACTTATTGTATTTGCTAATGTATCCATAATCGAGTTACATAATATGTATAAACTCCTCTAAAGCTGTTCATTTAATAATAATAATAATAAAATACACAACGATTTAGATTTAAAGAATAAAAACTAAGAATTAAATACACATTATTTAAAAATAAAGATGAACGCACGTAGCTCCTACATTAAAGGGGAAGCTAGGAAATTAATCTTTTGTTAAGCTACCTCCTCTACTGTTTATAAAAATAGGATAAAGGCAAAATCACATATGTACATATACATATAGGTAGATACGATATGAACACAAAGAAAGGATTACTTAAAAAACGATATATAGACCTTTACCTACACAACATATAAATATATAACAACACTAGTAAAGAAGATCGATTTACATATATACGACAAAAAGCTTGGTCATATGGATAGGTGTATTATTCTACCTATGCATTAAGTCTTTCATCCATATATTTCTACAATTCTTAAGGGAGGGGAGAAAGTAGGAGGAACGAACCAACCTTGGGTGTATACAATACAGCATACACGGTTAGTCAAATCAACTAATCCACTCGTGTATAATGGAATTTATTTTTTGTATTAGGGAACTTAGCCGTTATAATTTTTTAGGGCCGATGCTGCAATTGATCTTTTCGGAGAAAAAAATTGGTAACTCATTCAATTTCCCCCAAAATTAACTCTCAACAGTTTAATAATAATTGTAAATCAAAAGTTTGAGCATAGCTCCTTTGGTCATTCTATTTTTTTCCTCATTTTTACAACAATAAAGATATTCATCTGCCAAGATTATCATAAACTTTTTATTTCTTTAGATAATTTTGGAACTGTGGAATATTTGCAATATGGAAGATAAATATTGGTGTTGTATTTTATTAATGAGTGGGTCTAGGTTTCAATTTCTGCGTAAAAAATGATTAAAAAATGTTAAAAATTATTACACTTAGAAGAGTAAAAAGTATTTCAAAATGTTAGGGGTTATCCGGGAGAAATTAATTTAGGGTTCGAGAGAAAATGGAGCTTCCAAAAATAGCTCATCTCTCTTCCCACTTCTAGGTTTCCAAGACTTGAGTTCATAAAATACTTTTGATCTCGTTTTTGTATTTTAAAAAGGATTTTGAATTTTAAATAACATTTGTTTAAAGTATCACTAATATTTAATAAATTTGGTCAATTAGGCAAGTCAAGAAATTTACACTTTTATTTCGACGTGAAATGGTTCGTCCCTGATTTCTTTTACCTCAATAAATATAAAAAACTTTTAACATAAAATTTCTGCTTTGTGGGATACGCAGTGTTTTTTTAAACATATTACTTTAATAACATCTACAAAATTTGTCTGATTTTTTGTATTGAAAGAGCTAAATTAAACCAAAATGTAGCTAAACAAATTTAAATTCTAAAAATACTGTTACTAATTTTATTTTTATTTTTAAAATTGGAACAAATACTTTGTATCACAAAAAAAGAAAAGGGGAACATTTCATTGAGAGTCCAATAAATTCTTCATTTTTCGATTACAATTACAAAAATCTTATTGTATGGGAAAAGTTTATAAATACATGATAGTATAAAGATCACATTAAAAAAGTTAATAATTAAAATATAATTTATGATTCGTTGCTTGAATAATAATTTTTCTTATACTTTCCGGCTGTGAATTTTCTAGTTTTACACATTACAGCTTCCCATAGTGAGGTGGTACCCGATTGAAAGAAAAATGAGGGGAGCCATGGCGCTGTAAAATGTTACAAATCCCAACAACATTCTACTGTCTGATTTCTTCGTGGTTAAAAGAATCCCCCTCATGTCCTCGTAAATGCAACGATCCTGCCATGCCGCCTTTTTCTGTTCTTGTCTCTGCCTGATTCATTTCCCCATACAGGAGTACTGAAATCTTCTATCTGTTGTCTTTTTCCATGCTTATCTTATACTGAAGAGAAAAATGCTAGTAATAAACACTGTAACTGATTAATCAAGAAATCTGCTATATTTTAGACTTTTTGAAGTAAATGTTCCGAATAAAAAACCTTAAGGCTGAAATTTAACTTTTTTTAAGATTGAAAATCTGGAGTGGAAATTAAGCTACCAAGATTAATTGATAGTGTATGAAGTGATGCTCTATGTAGGCCTCAAGATCATAAATGTTCCTGGAGTTAAAAGCAATAATGAACTCACCATTTGAATCCAATGGCAAAATTGGTTCAATAAGATTACAATTGTAATCAAACTATCATTAATCGGCCCATTCAATTCCCTCTCCAAGATATCTGTCGAACTCTACAAATGTATATTTGTTTGTTTCCTCTTTATTTTAATAATTAAAATGATTTTTCTATATATATGCATTTTTTGGCAATTAATATTCATATATTTGGCATCACGAAATGAGTCATAATACAAATTATTGTGTTTATGAATAATATTTTTTGTAAGTAGCATGTATATTGTATATGTATGTTATTCATATTATATGGGCGTAAAGTTGACTGAACTTTGCAATCATACATAAAATGTAGTAGATTGTAAATATTATGCAAAAAGACAAAGTTATTCCAGTGAAAAATATGTCAAACTACATTTTAAATTCCTTAGTAACAGAATTTCATCATCATTTACAAAAACATTGCATCACCATGACTTTAATTCAAAGGGTTGATCCTACTCGAATCGAATGAGTTTCTCTTTCACTATGTATTATATATAGGATTTCTTGTAATAAAGTGCCCACTTCTGTTTCTATGTAGATATATACATATTGTGATTGTTCATTTGAGTTTCACTGGACCACGCCCTATTTGAGTGAATCCATACATACATACTAACTGGAGTCATATTCTCGTTATTCTTCTCCAATGCTGCAGAAGCAATATATTTTTCTTTATTTTTTCGCAAATGGATAGTACTTTACAAAAGTATATTAAAAGGGAAAAAATATTCCCTTTTTCGTAGCAGAATATAGACAGAAAACTTATTTGTAATGATTATGCAAACAACTGTCTTCTAACAATTTTTATGGCATTTCAACTTGTTTCTGATGATTGTAAAATATATATTATTAATACTTATGATAATTTGGTACCCTTTCGCTCTGTTCGGTCATTAATATTAATTATTAATTTCGTGCACTTTGAGTCTCTGCAAATAAAGAAAAGATCTCCATGAAAAAATTATATTTTTGCTCAAAGGTTATTATAAATTCTAGACAAAAAAAACACCATATATCATACGACACTTCTATATAAATTTACCCTTTATTGTTTAATCCTAAAAGCTTTAAATCTAAAATTTTATTGTATAGTCTAAATTATTTGTAATATGGTAGTATCGGTCATTGAAAAGTAACAAATGTTAGAACGCCCTCTAGACAGCAATACTTTCACTTATAATATAAAAAATTACCTCAGTTTACCAATTGAATTAGTTTTGCAAACTTTGACTATCTTTGAATAATGAAAATTGTTTGACTTTATTCTTAATTTAGATTTAATTAAATTATTTATTTTTATGATAAAATTGGTGTGAAGATTGATTGATAATGAAGTCATTGTCTTATATCTATGATGCAATCATTTAACAAATATTATTTTATGGGACAGATTTTATGTCCAATTTGGATGCATCCTAAATTTTTAGGACGGAAAATCAACAATTTTGTACCAATACATCCCTAAACAGTGTATCCAGGCTTGTGCGGAAAAATTTACTATAAAATTAACGGTCGCAAATATCTAACATCTATTCTAGACTCATTTTTTAACAATTATACCCTTTTTCAAGATGTTTAATCTAGAATTATAGAAAACACCGGATTTGGATTGACGTATGGCAAAGAAATAATTGTCAAAACCTAAAAAAAAATATTTATTTTAGCAAGTTAGGTCGTAATTTAACTTTTGTAACAGGGTAAGGCTGATTGTCAAAAATACAAACCTCTGCATCACTAATATACGTTATGCATATGTCTGGACGAATTACTACACAGATACTTGATTATCTGATATAATTTAAGAGATAGGGAGTAAGCATTGAGCGCAATATTGGAAGAAATGCGTTGAAGTGGGGTTAAAAGTTTTATTTGCTAGTGTCTGGCTAGGACAAAATGAGTATAAATTGTAACATTTGAATTTTTTGATATCAAAGTTTTTATTATCAGTATGCTTTTACAACTAAAAGCATGATTTCTAATTCATAACAATCAATTAGAAACAAAGCTAATATATTTTTTCACTTGATAAAATTCTATAAACTAGGATTTGTTTTGATATATCTAAATGTGCTCAAAACTATGACTATTCCTAAACTAAAACTTTATATATACTGTATAATTTTATTACACTAAGCTTTTATGATATATATATATATACCTCAACCTAACAATTCAGGCCTACATATAACTTGTTACCCCAATATATTTTTCCTACTTTATGAATTGAACGTTGAACTAAACGTCATAAACAGTTGAACGCTAAAAAATAAATGACGAACATCAAAAAACTGGAATATCTCACTTATCAAAATTAGAAATAGTCATTTACTAGAATACTTTACAATGAATTAGTGTATTTCTCTATCCAAACGTACCATGAATTGAAGCAATTCATTTTTAATAAAGTCCTACCTCCTAAAAACAAATTTTTACCTTGTTTTTCATATCACAAAGGTATCAGACAGTAAAAAAATGTGTCTAGTATTTAGAATTTAGCTCATTAGAAAGTTTTGCTCAAGAATGTTATTTTTAAATCAACGGCATTATCCCCCTCCCCCCCCAAAAAAAAAAAACTGAGTCAAACATCCAGGCTGCATATTTGACGTATAAATCCACCATTAAAATATAGTAAATTTGTTGTTTCTTCTAAAATTGTAATTATCTAAAAGGCCAAATAGCTTACTCCAAAAGAAATAAACAGCTTTTTTTATGAAAAGTGGTCGGATTTGGTATATTTTTTATGGAATGTGGATTATAAAAAATAACCGTTTTGCTCAGTAAGTAAATCGCGGTTTAATATTGTAATAACCAATGAATGAAACGGAAATACGTAGCATTCTTAGAATGAAAGTCAAATTATCATCATTCACTTCATACAAATAATAATTGCACTGGATTAATTATTAACTTTGTACATTGTTAACACAAAATACTTATTAAATACTTATTTTTTGTCATGACTTGTAAAAATTCCTTCATTATGCTTAATGTAAAATAACGGAAGTATCATGTCTAACCCATGAGAAGAAAAATAACATTAAATATCTTTATAATTTAAACTAGACCACATCATTAGATGTTTATAAAGGGAAAAAGACTGAATAATGCACTCAGGCTTCCTAATTTACCATCATTCCTCTTCTTAACCAAGACAAAACAAAAAATAAGAAGCATCATTAAACGAACAAGCGTTGTGTTGCTTATTTGACAATGAGAGCTTTTAAATAAGTAAAAACATTTTAAGTTTTTTAGTGAAAAATAAAATAATAAACTTGTCAAATGAAGTGCTTTTCTTATTGATTTGAAGGGAAAACTATGGATATGTATACATACAATGTAAATAGTTGCACTGATTATATTGGACATATTTTCTTTATCTTTTACCTTTAAAAGGTTGTAGATTATTATTTATTTTTTTTAGATTTTGTCTTCCTTTATATATATAAATTTATATTAAATTACTTCTTTTGCAATTTAATAATGGTTGCAGAAAAGAAATAAGAAAGGGATGATGACGCATCACTGACATCGAAATACAAGGTTCATTGACACCACACCATGTACTTCTCCTATCTACTAAAGACACAAGAATTTTTTTTTAAAAGGATATTGTTTTAAAAAAATTTATATTTTTAAAAAGGCAAAAAATAGGGAAACCTCGTTGCTTTAAAGTAAAATAATATAATTAACTACAGTTCACTCCAACATTAAGGATGTATCGGAATCGAAGGTTAAAGTTATTCCATAGTTTTAATAATGACGTCATCATAAATATTAAACAGTTACGTTATTGTCAACCAATATTTGACTATATTAATAAGAATGATATACATTAATTAGGCCTAAATTAAGAGTTATGATCAATTATTATCGTCCATAACAGATATTTAAATTTTTACGAAACTGATTTAATTTATACACTGAGGTATTTTACTAGTATAACATTTGTGATGATGATGGTGTGTGCTGGAAAAATTATGACACTTCTGCAGAACCAATAACAAGGATGAACTGAACATTGAACCGATTTTAAGTCCCATATGAAGGACTGATACAACTCTAAGATCAGGTTGTGAAAGACCCCGTCGTACCTTGTCATAATTTTTACATTCTGGAATAATTACATTTTATTTTATAAAATGTGAGAAATATTAAAAATATACTCATTTGCATCTAGTGGGGTGTTTTTCAACCTTTTTCTTCTATTAAAAAAATGTCCTACAAACCCGTTGTCACACCCATTGAATACTGGATTCAGAAAGTGAGCTGTTCCCTCCAAACACTGGTTTAACCCATCAACAGATTAATGGATTTTTTCAATTCATCTCAATTTTTGGGGAAATAAGTTCTAAAAATAACATTTTTTTTTGTTAAATAAACAAACCAGAGATATTA
Source organism: Lepeophtheirus salmonis (assembly GCF_016086655.4). Classification (NCBI taxonomy): domain Eukaryota; kingdom Metazoa; phylum Arthropoda; class Copepoda; order Siphonostomatoida; family Caligidae; genus Lepeophtheirus; species Lepeophtheirus salmonis. The sequence continues at coordinate 22,562,015 of NC_052143.2, forward strand.
TAAAAGATATATGGTAGCCCTGACTCCTTAGCTGAGAGATACCATATTAACAGTCGATATTTGAGCCTTTGCAGAGGGGATGGAGTCATCAATCCGCTGCAAGAGAAGAAATCCGACGAAGTTGAAGACCCATGGATCTTGGGAACTGTGAATGAATTGATCCTTTTGAAAGGCTAAATATGTAAAATAATCTATGAATCCCTTTCATTGATTCTCCTCGATATCTTAATTATCATTGATTAACATCGATTACAGAGTCGCTAAATTTATGAGCTCCTTTCCGTTTGGTAGTCCCGGCCTAATCTCAATTATTAACTTGTTTTGTTAAGGACTCATTCTTTTCAATTCAAACCCTACTTGTTATGTTTCTGCATACTGTAATTCCAGTATCAGCTTTGTGAAATGATCATTTTTTATATTACCTTATTTTTAATCATAAGGCGAGATATTGCGTCTGCCACCAAAAAAGTAGAAAATTATAAACGTGATACATCATATAAAATCTGTTAAAGGTTTAATTATTCATTTATACCTACTCTTTTACAAAATGAAACAAATTAGCCTTACATTAATACCAGCTAATTGGGTCAATATAAGCACGCCCCACATGGCAAGTCAACTTAAGTCTATTAAAAAATACCAAATACGTTCATGCATTTTTCAACTCGTTCTAATTCTTTAAATTTCAACCCCTTTTTTGGAAGGACTCACAGATTGTGCACCCAAAAAATTATAACTTTTTTGATACAACATATGCATATTCTTCTTATTAATACTTTTTGTAATGTTTTGAAAGATTTATCAGACATTACATACAGTATTTAGATATAACCTTAACTTAACCCTCTTTATAATGAACTAAAAATAGGGAAATGTAAAATATTCTATTTATTTTTTTTTCAATGTTTTGAGTATAAGAAACAAACCCCAAGAAATAGAAATTAATAAAATTAAAAAATGTTACAAATTAATACAATATTAGTAGCATTTATAAAAATTACTAATGATATATAAAGTTTTTATTGGAAATGCATTATTACTAATTAAGAATGCTAATAAGAATTTTATTTCATAAAACACAATTTGTATTATTATTCCAGTAATAGATAATTTACTTTCAATTTCCTATACAGAATTATATAACGGTTATTGAAACTAAAAGCAACAATCGTGAAACAGGTAAACTTCGGTGCTAAAATATATGAATATTTATCCCAAAACACATATTAACCCGATAATTCTTGTACGTTATCCATTTTTTTTAATAATATACTATTTACTAAAGTGTTGCTCCTGAGCAACGTTATGACGGAAAAGGTTAAGAACTATTACTTAGGCTTGTAAAACTTATAAATTCCTAATTAGAGGCCTTATAACTTTGTTGACTTATGTTAGTGGATGTTTTAATATGCTTAGGTAAACCCATTCTAAGGATGTACTTCAAATTTTATGTGTACACAAGTATCATCGGAGCAAACAAGATCTTGTTACTGTATGAGTTTTGATGAGTGAGAGAGAAAAAAACAGAGTTACCATCTGATAATAAAATTATAGCTCTTATACCGAAGTGGGTAAGAGATGAAAACTCCTCTCGAATTCCCACGTAGTTTAATAAAATTATAATATATTTTAAAATTACAAACGTACAGATAAAGTGACAAGGACTAATTTTTAAGTCTACTCATGGATTGACATACTAATAAGTAAGAGTTCATTTATTATTGTACTGAAAGGTCATGACTAATAATTGGTCTATAATATATTAGTACATACATATTATATGTAACTCATTATCTCTTCTTGAGCTAAATAATAATCCATTCATATTCAACGAAGATTTCTAAATGTCTACAAAAATTGTAAAAAAAATCAAATAACATAACAAAATTTTATAAAAACGTTTTAAAAAAATTAATTATTATGTAAAAAAAATGTAAATAATACTGAGTATAGCTTGTACACATGTAATTTTACCTAGGATCATTTTATTTACATTTGGTTATAAAGCGAACTTTTCCGTCAAAAAGAATATTTTTTTTAATTTTTAATTTTTCTTTATGAATATGTATATATTTATAGGTACACGTTTTTGGAGCGTCATTCTATCAGTTGGTAGGTACGAAGAGTTCATCATCAATGATGATTTCTTTTGAGTGTGAAAGAGAAAAATATATGGTGTCTTTATATATAGATAAAAAAATGTCTGGGAAATTCAAGGACGCGGGTTGAATTTTTGGAGGGAATTATTTTTCTATAAATAAATAATTATTATATTTGAATATATCTATATATATATATTATATTATTATTCTTTCACTATTTTTTTATTTTTTTGTAAACAACATCCCCCCCCCTGTACGCAAAATAACAACAACAAAAATGACATGTTACTACGCAGAGTTCAACGGTCATTCAGTCCATCCTTGTACTTATACAGGAAAACAGAATTGAAAACAAGGACAATTCTTTCTCTCTCTATATACATATAATTATCGAATTTATAGCATGGAATTTACGGTTCGGAACGTCTTTCTCTCTCTCTTCACAATAAAAAAATCCAAAGAAACCGTGTACGTAGTGGGTTTGTATTAGTTTTTAGTAAATAAATGCGGAAAACTAGTCTCCTTTATTTGGTTTACTTATATATTTACATAAAATATTTGTTGTGAAGAGTAATACATCATTAAAAATCATGACTTAATGCAGGGAAATATTTACTGAATTTAGTACTTTTCGATTAGTTCGGTATAGCTATTTGGGGTATACGTTTTTTTTCTACTTCTAACACAAAAGTTCATTCAGAAGAGATCCAAATTGTACGTAGGGGAGGGATAATTTTTGATTTGTGTCTTTGGAAAAAAGGAGACATACATGCATAGAACATTGAGGTGTAAAATACATATGTGCATTGGACAATATATATATGCTCATTATTCTCTAACCCATTATTTATATAATAAATATTGCCTGCCATGTCAATGCAGTTTTTGGAGAAAAGGAATACGTATATATTGACATAACTAGCAAGTGGTTGAACACGGAATCCCATTTCCAAAAGACTTATACTTTTATAGGCACTTTCAAAATGAAGGTTCAACCTAACTGAATACACAGTATTACTCATTTTTCTTTACAACAAAAACTGCAGATTCTACCTACATCTACAATAGCAACAGCAATAGCCTATTGTGTTCCAAAATTTTAAGCCATGAAGCTTCTAGTTCTAAGGACCCAATTCTTTTTTTTTTCTTTTTTTGAGGGAGCTTAATCGCTTATATATATATATGGAGAGAAATATATGGACAGAGACTGTTACCAAGTGCAATTATGAAGATACATGCATATAACTATATTAATGGGTGTACATTGTACAGCCAAATGAACCATATGGGTATGCAAGCCATGCATATTATGAAAATATAAGGAAGAAGGAATTATTGATGGTTAGACAATCATCAACAAATGGCAAGAGGAAGGCTTCTAGACTTGTTACATATTTATGTTCGTATAATTCAACAGACATCATAGACTTGGAGGAAATAGATTTTTAATAATATCTTATGTGTATCGAGCATGTATGTAACAAAGTGGGAGAGACTTAAAAACGGATCCGTGTGAGCAGGAAACATTTGATCATCATTACTATTTAGATAAATTACTCCATTACATAAAAAACTACATATATACTTGTCTATAAATAGTTAATATATCTTATATTTCTTTGATATAAGTTAAAAATTTTAAACAAAACAAAAACAAGGCAGTTATTTACTTTTTTGACAATATTGCTAGCTATTGGTTTTGTAAAGATGCAATTTCTATGTCAGATAACAGCAGTTGACTTAACTACATCCTATTGATTAATGTTATCATTTTTTTTAATATATAAATATGACTTATTTATTATGTATTCAGGTGTGGGGAAACTGTGTATTCTTTGGTTATCTAATGCATCAAATAATAAAAGTATAAATTAGTAAATTTCTTGAAAGCTGTCAAAAGTTAAACTATTTATAAATCAACCATCTAATGGAATTTCAATTATTATATTAAACTTATCAAAAGAAAATAAATAGTTCTTTTCAAATAACAAGCTGCATGGAAGTAAAGAGCAGCACAAGTTAGCCTATCATGTTTACCCAGTTTTTACAGCTATATACTAGCATAATTTAGCTGGAAGCAAGCTCACTTTGTGTCAACATATTTTAATGCTCGACATTCAATTCTCAGCATTTGCAAGCTAGTATAATTTAAAAAGTTTTGCTAAGCGTACCACCAAGCTGTCATGGTGGGAGCTTGGAGCAAATTCCAATTTGGACGAGAGGTACAGTAGACATTCTTCTTCAAGACATTCCAAATAGAAAAGTCCAGAGACTTGTGGACATGGCTAAAGAAAGGGCACTTGGAGCTAGGCCAGAAGTCAGCCATATTGTTGCTGCATAAGTTTTCAACACAATTCCCATCTTTCATGGACTTTTTGATATTCTAGGTTGTTTGGATGGAGATACCAACGGTCTCTGAAGCCTTATTTGACATTGATACTGGCGTGGAGGAGATGGGATACTCATTGCTTTTCTAGTTGTAGCTCCGATATTTTTACACTTAGAGACATAAAATACAAACAAAACTTGGATATCAATGTTTCAGTTGTCGTTTGGTTCCATAATAAAACCTTGTAATTCAAAATAACGGGGATAAAGTTTTCACTAAATGTTACTTCTAGTATCGGATCCCACTCTTTATATGCTAGTTTTGTGTATTGGAATATTTGTATGGAAGTATTTATAGTGAATTCTTTCGTTTAAATACTAGGTTGCAACTTGTATGTACATGGATACACACAATATGATACCTAGATATATATATATATTCTTAATCTTTTTTTTTGTACATACATAGGTAAATGAACTCCCGACTGCAATTCCCACCCATTTCCTATACCCATTCCTACCCCCCCCCCTTTCATCCCCAAACCGTCTCACACTTATCCCTATATTTTCACAGTAAGAATACAATACGAAAATAATAAGTTCAACATATCACATTTTATGCAACATTGTTTCTACTATGAAATCAATACACAGACATACATGCATATATATGTACAAGTATATATAGTCCTATTTCTATACATGGATGATGATACGCATCTTTCTCGAAAATCAATTACGTACATTCCAGGTGCTCCAAAATTATTTTGAAATAACAAAAAATCATACGTACAAATTATTTCTCTTGGTTTATGATATGTACATTGAATGTACTTACTTACAGAGACGGTCCTAACTGTTTTGACGCCCTTGGTGAACCTTGCTTTGGTGCCCTCCCCCTGCCAATGAAAACGGACAGAAAAAAATCAAAATCTCTATTAATAAGGCAAAGTTTGTCTTTCTCACTGTAGGAATTTACCGGGTGCATTGTATATCATAAACATATTTTGATCTAAGAAATGACATTATAGTCGTATTAATGAAAGCGTCTGCATATCGTTTCGAACGTGTATTAAGGGTGTACTGTATATAGTGCTCCTTGATGTAAATCAAATAAATATTTTTGATATAAACAATAATAATGTAGTTGTATTTATGAATTATTGGAAGCGCGTGCATTGTACAACAAGAGGACTTTTTTGTTTGTTTTTGTTATTATTGGTCTCTTATGTAAATCATAATGCATGTGCATTTTTTATGTATTTATTCCTAGTATGCTCGCAATTGAATTAAATATAAACGCTCATATGTTAAAATCAACTTAGATTGTTATTATTAAACTCTATTACTCTATTGTTGATCCCAGTGGGTTTTTTTTTCTACAACATTGATTATTCTTTCATTCTTTAGGAAAGAACTCGTCATATGAATTGATATAAGTATTATTGTATTTAGTAGTTACGGGTGAGAGTGTATAGAAAAAAAAAGATAGTAACACTAAGGATTCTGTATTATTAAAGCAAATTTGTATTTTAGCAGACACATAAATACCGGATACATTCACTGTTAACTTATAAATTCAAAGGAATCTTTGACAAAAATAGCATTAAATGCAGGGAATTTTGAATGTAGATGTCAAGAAAGTTAAATTTTTTATCTTAAAATTAATCTATAAAAAAATGTAATTAAAATGTTGCAACATTTATTTGTGAAAATGTCATCTTGTTGAAACGATTTAAATTTAAACTTCGTTATTTATGTCTCTATATTTTAAGTGGTAGGTTGTTGAATTAATTTCGAAAGAGTATTCTTATTTTTTTCCTTCTTAGTATAAAGCAAACTAAAACTACTTACACTTTTTCAGTTTGAAAATGACGTTGTATTGACGTGCAAATGAGCAATACAAAAACCCAAGGAGAGGAATACTAACAAATACTATTTTTATAGGGAATCATACGGTCCTGGGTGGTTGGCCATATTGTGCATATACGGAATCGTCCCTACATATATATATTTTTTTTAAAAGCTAGCAACTTTTTACTGGAAAATACATCCATTTTTATTTTTGAAAAGGGGTTGGGGGGCTCTCTTGTAATTAGGTTGACATGTAATATAATTTATATATCAGAGTAAGTATCAAATAACTAAGAATTATATTGTCACCATGTTTTTATTTCTACATTTTTTTAGTGAGGAATTTTTGGTTATATTTTTTTTATTTCGTATACCACAATCGATGCTTCAGAAGTATTGTATTAATTCTAGCATGTTTTGTTATATCCCTTCAAACTACTTTAAATACGATCCTATTATATTTAATATAGAACTAAATATGGCTAGTGGATATTACTAAAGTCAAAGAAGAATTCATTAAACTACATTCCCTTGAATTTTTTAAATATAAACACACAACTTCTTTTACTTGAATACCTTACAAATACATTGTTTTTTTTTACCATAGAGACGTCACAAAAGCTTACAGGAACGACCCTTTAGTTACAAAGCTTCTTCTTCTTCCGCTTTTTGCGAAAAGAGGAGATAGGTCTGCGAAAATTGCGTGCATCCTTCCCCCTCTTACTGACACATCACATCCAATGAAATTATATCATCGTGAAAGAGGGTATCTCATGATTGGTTGGAGTTATATTTAAGGCCTAATTGGATATGTTTGTAAAAGAACAAAAAATACTAGATATCCTTGCATAGAATCGTCCAACCTGTAGTGATAGCTCATAGAGACGTACTATAAATTGTAGAAAATGGTCTGGGACTAGAATAAAGGACATATAATTTGTGATCAAATGATAAGATTAAGGGGCAGAAGTGCAGATTTTTGTATCTTGGGTCATGAAATTTTTATGACACTAAAATGGGAATGCAAACATTAGAGCACGCCAAGGAGAGCTACAATTTGAGACGGTTGCAACAAAACATTCTTTCGAGTATCAAAAGCTATGACCACAAAATGTTCATTATAAATGCATAATAATATAATGTCGATAATTCTGTTGGAAAAATTAATTATTTTGCGAACTTTTCATCGAGATATTAGATAAAAATTTATTTTTAGGAGTAAAAGTATTTTTTGGAAGGATAATTAATTTTGCAATAATTTACATCATTTGAATTATTGATTATAATACCCTCAGATTATATGATTTAATCACAACCCATAACTCACACATTGAACTAAGTTTGAGGTATTGTAAACGCTCAATACAAAGTTATTAATTGTCGTGGTAATAAATGGTTAACACTATCAATAAATTTTCTATTATTTTTTATTGACATTTCATTAGAATACAGATTATAATGACCTAAAAAGTGTTGTGTTTGAGTTAGAGTTTCATCACAATGAATTAAAGTAAATATTTCAAATCTATTTATAATATTGATCAATTATCTATAAATAATATAAGTATTCCTATATATTTATGTAATAGAATGAAAGCTCATAATTACGTGGTCTAGGTATTTATTCTTCAAAAAATACAATCCAGTTTACTTTATTTAATTTGTAAAAAAAAAAAACTCGATATTTTAACTTTAGTATCTATCTATGGCAACTACAGAGACAGTTGCAGTATTTCATGTTTAACATTCAAATGTGGTAACACTATTTAATGATAATATTTCTATATATTAAAAAAATATCAGACATAGGTATATATAAATGTTGAGACTCGGTACGAGACCGAATTTTGTTACGATTCAGTCTTAGGGGTGTTTTTTTTTTTTTTTTGTAAGAGCAAAGTTCAAATGAAAGTTTCCTTATCTAAAAAAATAGAACGCAAACTATTTTTTTTTAATTTCTGAATAATAAAAAAATGAATTAGGACCGAATTTTATAAAGAGAACGGACCAGACTCAATTAGTTAAAATTATAACTTTTAACATCCCGATCTAGAATTTCTAGACCAATAGCCAACACTTGTTAGTATTTTGTGCTATTTGGTGTATTTAGGTCAAACCAAAATACTTAAAGCCAAGGTATATCGGAGGCACTATTTAAAAAATAAAAGTTACCACCAAATTTGTTACGTAATAAGTATATTAAGTGGGGACCTAAAACTTGTTATACTATTTTATTACAATTTTATACCTGTTATTTTTATTTGCGAGGTTTCATTATGCAATCAAATGGCAGCTGAAAAAAAAATGAGCAAGTTTTTTTTTTCATCCCATGCTTCTAAGTGATAAAATACCGGAGTAAAATCAAAAAGATGTGTCCAATCTCCTATGTACCAGTCTCAGTACTAGTAAGGCCCTTGATATATCCTTCTTGACTGCATACAACATCAAAAAGCACAGCCAAGAAGAACAAAAACTCGTGTTGCAACAATATAGACCTGCAACTTTCTCCAACCCCCCTGGACTTTGCAATTTGAGGCGACTTGGAGATAAATGTCTGGTGCACCTATCATCCAAATTTTGATTCGCTCTGAGCTGTTATCATACAGCGTGATACACCATGGACACTACTTTCATATTCAAGTGCTCCCAATCTGTTCGCCAGCTTGTCTAGGCTGTTATTGCTTTTGAAGTTAGACATATTGAATAACAAATATAGCTAAATATAGTATTTAAACATATCATAAATTGATTGTGAGTTGTCTGTTCCTGATTCCATAAAAGTCACGTTTTACATCATTAAGTCATGTACTTACAAGTTTTGGATCCACACTCTGTAAATCTTACAAATATAAGAGAAGGAACACTATATATCACCTTTTGAGTGTGTTGGGTGTCCGATAAGGATAGCCTTTTGATTACTCAAAGCATTCCACTTATTTATTCTCTTTCCGCCAGATCTGACTAATGCAGTTGAACAACTTTGTCTCATGGTTCAAACCAACCTCATCCATTTAGACCAAATCGAAAAGTGTGTCAACTATACCTAGTCTCCCTTACTGCTTAACATTGATAAACCTTTATCATCATTTCATAGATTTTAACTAATAAATCTATTTAAATTTTGTACGTACGTATTTCAAAGACAATTTCCTACTGGACTTAAGGGATAAATTATTTATATAATAAAAATACGCACATAAACTTTATTGTACATAAAAGATATAACAATCTATTGCTGTTTTATATCCTCAAATGAAATATTATTGGATAAAAAACCAAATTAGATGTACATACATTATATTTATGTTACTACAAAGTATATAGACCATATGAGATCTTTATAACAGGTCATAAAATCTGTTTTTTCCTTCCCCCTACACACAAAAATACTTATTTTTTTTCTTGAATATTCGAAACAAGAGAAGACTTGACTTATGCGTTTCTGACCATCAAGGATGTGATGAATGTTCCCAATTAAGGAGGCAAAAAAAAAAAAAAAATGAGTGCAACGGTTTTTGAGTGCACTTATTCCGATATTTTGGGGGTCTTTTTTTAAAGACATTCTCTCTCAGGGGAAAAAAGATTTCGTAAAAGTCTTGAAGTCTTTGCCAGTAGCCAATTAAAACTATTTATGTCATTTATGGCTGATGTATGTATGAGGCGTATGAACAAATACTAAATGACCAAATTAAAGACTTTATTTATTGATTTGTATTGTGGGTTTTTTTTCTTTTTTGTGTACAAATCATTTTCTATCTTACTTTTATTCTTTAACTTTATTTTTTCATATTTACATTTTTTTCAATGAGAAAATTGAACGGATGTGGTGGAGGTATGAAGATAATAAAATGGTTTGTTATCATTATCATTAATTATTCATTTACTCATTTTTTTCACACAATTTTTTTTGTATTTTTTTATATACATTTTCAATAAAATATTATTGACTTTCATTTATCAAATAATTTAATTTTGCCAAGTATTGTAGCAAGATATATATTTTTTTTTTTTCAAAATCATTTAGGGACAAAAACATTTATACAAAATGATGATTTACAGTTAATTATAATTCTCTTCTATACACAAAATACACTTTTCTATCTACTCCCATCTTTCTTTTGAAACAAACTTCTCTCAGTGGCTATTTTTCATCATTAAAGCAATATACTTTTCCCTAGAGGTAGCGGCACATCTCCAAAGATACTTTGATGATTCCGGGTGGCCTTTTTTGATTATATGTATATTTCTAGTATCTACCTATATCAATTCACTTGCTTACTTGTTTAATTTTCTTTGTATAACTTATAATACCCAATTGGGAGTATGTTTGACCTTATTGCCAAAAGAATATATTTGCAATCCTCATATTTGTGTGAGGATACATTTGTATATATTTTAAGTTTTGGTGAACTATACGCATGTTATGTTTCAAAATCAATAATCATTGTCAACAATCTCATAAAATATTATATCTATATATTGAATTGAAGTAAAGTTGTGTAATGATCTACGTCTACTCGAAACGGAAATAATCGAAAAATATCTTCAGACAACGTTCCTTAATAACTTCCTTTGAAGATTTGTTTTATACTTTTTTTGGTGATCCCGTCGTCAAATACATCAAAGGCCTAATCAATGTCTCTCTTTCTCTTCGATCCACATATCGTTTGAATATATTGTACGACATAAAATTGTTAGAAAAAACCTATAACATTTAAATGTGATTCATTCAATGAATCACTAGTAAGTTGTCGCTCTCCCCTCTTTTATTGTATCAGAGTGAGATGATTGAAAAAAAATTAAGAATTTTTTTATGTTTGATGGTTAAAGAAGATTAAAGTTTGTGAAAAGTGGTTTAAACATTTCTCACGAAACAATCACTTTTCTTCTTATTCTTCCACTATATTTAAAGATGAAATGAACCACTGATTATTATTATAAGTCGTTCAACTATTTGGAAAAATGCATCTTTTATTACTATTAATTTTTTGGTCATATATAAGCCCACATTGAAGTGTTTTTTAAATTTATTTAATTTCTTAATGAGTTATAGGTGTAAAAATTTTTGGGATGCTAAAAATTGAAACGTATATTAATGTTACGGAACTGGAGGGACTTGATTGGTAGGTCTTTTAGGATTAAAGTGCTTGATTATATTTTTCATATTTGTGATGCCAATAATTGATTGATAATTTTCTTTCTTAACTTATATTTTTTTTAAATGACTCACCATCCCATCTTAAAAGACACCGAAATATTTAGCTGCTTCTGACTAATACATAAATATAATCAAAGTGGAGTTTTCAGATGTACATTATAAGGAAGTAAATTCCTTGCAAAGTCATTCAGGATATCGAATATTTAATAATTATTGGCGACTTAAAAAATATCAACAAATTCGATAAAATCCATCGCCCAGCACTTTCAAACTCTTCTCTAACATAAGTATTTCGAAAAAATCTTTAGATTTACTATTGATATGACGGATGGTCCTTTGAAATCTAAACACTTACTAATTCAATAATTAATGAAGGTTGAATGATTTAAATTAATTCAAATTTGGATACAATAAAGCATGAACATTAAGATACAAAACAAAACATACCTAAGCTCTCTCGTTTACGTACAAGTTGAGAAATGATACTTGAACGTGACCGAAAAAAATTCCATTCGAATACTCTTTGAGGTTGGAAAAACCTCGACGGAAGTTTCAAAGCAGTTGAGTGTCTCCAGAGCCCCCGTTGACGCCGTCAGCAAGTACGAAACGTTAGAAGGAAAAGAAAGACTCTGTCAAAAAAAGTCAAATTCGGGTCGCCTGGAAGCTATTATTAATGCTAAGAACGTCAACATTACTGATTAAGAGAGCTCCGAAACACATCTATTTATTGTATTAGTTTTGTTGAAATGCTATTGTTAATAATAAATTATATGTTGTTGAATTTTAAAATTCAAAGTATTCAAATTTTATTGGACCACTCGGTATAGCTTGAAAGCCACTGATATAAATTCAACATATAAACATTATTTGAAACAGCCGTAATCAACAACACATTTATCTGTTTTAATGGAAGTCTAACTTTGAGAGAAATGTATTAATATAGGTATAGTTATATTTACAGACATATATATATATATATATAATGTTTCCTTGAGGACACATCTTATTTTTACACAATTCCTCTCCGTATCTCCTCTTCTCACTGATGACTATCTACAGAATTTTTCTTTGTTATTAATTGTTATTGTATCTACCTAATAGTAGTAGTAGTAGTAGTAGTAGTAATATTAGATTCTACTTTGTACAGGTGTTCGTTCCCTCCTGTCCCCCAAAAAACAGAGAGGGGACCTCCCATGATCTATTGCAGTTGTTGTTACATGTTGTTACGTACATAACTGGCATACCAGTGCCCTTATTTTCCCCTCACTTTTTGATCCATCCCCCACACTTAAAGTGCGAAAAAAACTCTAGATATCAACAAACCTTGGAGTGGGGGAAATGTCCTAGGGATAAATAATCAAGAAGTATCCACTGCGAAAATTAATAATTATTAATTTAAAATTTATTTTTATATCACTTGTTTTAAGGAAAAACATAAATATTTCAATACTTTTAGGCAAATTTTGACATTGAAAAAAAAAAAATAATAACACATTCTCATTCCCTATTTTTATACTATCATAATTATATTTTCTTGTTACTGCTATAAAAATATACCATCAATCATGAGCAATTTTTCTTCTTCATACTCTGTTTTATTTTGGAATTAAAGTATTATAATTTTCAACTCGAATGAGACATTGTTGAGCGTAAAACTACCTATATACTATTTTTTTTTTAAACTGAATTCTTTGCTATATGAAGCATCTTTATTAAACCTACATATACCAATATGACCCGTTTATGTATTTTGAACGTTTTGTTCTACATTGCCATTGACTGTTGATCTAGACATCTCAAAATTTAAAGCCTTATACTGTGACCATATATTTTCTTTTCGTACTAAGCAAAATCCTTTTGTAACTTTTCTTGTAATCCTGGTGACCAACCAACAAACAAACTCATGCAATAACTTAAAACGTTCAACTTCATTGGCGGAGGTAATTAAAAATAGATGTATCCTTTTATTCGACACATGTAGTTGCTTTGAAGTTGCATATTGTTTCTCATGCCTATTGATAGTGATACACATCATTGTTATTAATGTCAAAAGTTTAAGATAAGACTTTAATTTTTGATATAACTCAATAGTCGTTCGAACGAGAAAGAGAGAAAACCCCGGGAATATCCTTTAACGGTTTCTAAGTTTCCATTCTTTTATATTTCAATCTTTTTATAAGGAATGGAAACTTGAAATGATGGGAAATATTCAAATAACAAGAGGATTATGAGATTTCCTTGGAATGTTTCAAAAATGTAATTTGCTATCGAAAAAGGAAAATCGAACTGAAAAGGTTTAGAAACAACACTTGTTGTTGTCATGAGACTATAGTTTTGATTATTTAGTAGATTTATTGAACACTTGTAGGATTTAAGAGGAAAAATGTGAACATTAAGGGATCAGTTAGAGACTGGAATTAATATTTTGATTTCTTAAGAATTTCTCTTTTTATTTGGATAAACTGTAAAAATGTATTTATTAACAAATACATTGAAAGAATTTATTTGTATATTTCGTCGCACTAACAACTTCCAGCTATTCTGTTTCCATACTATGGGTTCAATAAAAGTATAGACTCAAAAATACGTCTTGAAACCCTCCAAAAATAATCCATATTTTATATTTGTACTGTAATCCTATGTCAACAGCTTTTCTTTTATTTCAAACTGCTTAAGATATTTATCCTTCAATACAATTTTCGCTTCTTTTGTTAGACAACCTCGGTTTTTACAGAAATATCTAGGATTAAGAGCACCATTCCTGTGACAAATGTACTACACAATGCTCCTAAATCAAAAATTGGTTCATGACCAATAATTAAAAAATAAAAATAAATAATTTAAAGCAAATTAGACGACAATTATTACTTCCAGCAACAAAGTTAAACGGAGGTTGTATTTCTGTCCGTATTTGTTTGTTAGTCCCCAGGATTATGGGAAAAGTTACAAATGGATTTTGGTAAAACTTGGTACGAAGAGTATATTTAATCCGAGTAAGAGGATATTAAATTTTGTGTGGTCAAGGTCAAAGATCACAGTTCCACAAAACCTAAAAAATACTTAATCGGTTATAAGTTTGGAAAAAATTGAGATACATAACTTAATTAGATTTTAAGCGAAAGTTTTGCCCCCTAACCCGTACCACTTCTAATTAGCAATGTTTTTAGTTACCAATAGTCAAATGTTCTCAGTGTTAGTGATAGTGGTGGGCCTTTTTGAATGCAATAAAATAATAAAACTTGTTTACAAATTCAAGATCCTATTTGTTGTTCAAATTAAAAACGACATCTGCTGTCTTATAATCTAAGGTATAATCTGTAAGTATATCAAACTCTCTGCTTTTCTTCAACGGTTATGTGGATTCCTCTTATCTCCCAGATACAAAATCCCTTCGTAAATAATAGATTTGAATTTGTTGTATGTTATACTAAACTGAGCCCTCATAGTACACAATTTGTATTACTTGTTTAGTACTATGTATTAACAAATAAAAACTCCCACTGGTCAAATTACGTATTCTTTTTCTCATTTGATGGCTTGCTGCTTTAAAAATTTGACTTTTTTTTTTAAAGAATCGTGGAAAGGGTAAAAACATTAGTTGAAAATATATTGTATCTACAATTTTTATTATATGCTTAAATAAATAATTGAGTCATAAGTGTCAATAAGAAGGAGTTGTCAATATAGCACATCCAATCAAATTTCTGAAAATACATATGTTGAATGTATATACACATGTATTAAAAATCATAAGGCCCTTCAAATGTTATTTAAATACCACATAAGTACATGCAAGTTTACAACAATTAAGACTCGGATTTAAAAGAAGGGCTCTACGTTTCTCATTCGAAATGAAACGTAACATTCATTGGTGGCAATCAAGGGCGTCTGCAGGGGATGGGCTGGAGTGGTTATAGACCCCACCCCCAAAAAAATTATGGAATTTTAGCTTTCTACTACAAAATTTTATATTTGAAATATATATTTAATTTTTGAAATTTTTTGTAAACAGCTGTAGATTTTTGAAAAAAAAATTTAATTTTTGAAATTTCTTCCAACAAATATAATATCTGAAATTTAATATTTGAAATTTAATTTTTCAAATTTTTTCCAAAAAATTTATTATTCCAAGTTTAACTTTTCAAATTTTTTTGGAAAAAAATATTAAGCTTTGGATTTTTTTTTTAAAAAATCCAAAAACCAAGCCCCTTAAAAAAAAAAAAAACATATACATATACAATCCTGGGGACACCCCTAGCAATGTTTATTTTACAAAAGCATAACATAACTTAAACCTATAATAATAAATACAGACACAATGAATGGTAACTATAAGGTAAATACTTTGAAACTTAATTATGTATTAAAAAAAATATCGATTAATACAAGCAGCAGAGCGTGAATTCTTATTTATTAAAGATTTGATTAGCAGAATGAATGTGAAATTGATTTGGGATTCAAAATCATTCATTGTTTGATAGGGAAGGAGGAAATCCACTCAAAAAACTATCTACATAGAGTCTCACCTTTGATCAATTTATGTATTTGTAGCCCTTTAATTTCCAGCTCTTCAAACACCGATACTTACCATTATTATATGTAGCAATGTAATATCAAATCATTTGTATTGAACGTATACGGGCGCCACTAAGAAATATACGTTCATAATTTGCAAAAAAAATAAAATATCATGAACATACAGAGGCAAAAATATTACATTTTGCAACCCTGAATAGACCTACGATGTAAATAATACTTATTATTATAATATATACACCAAGGCGAGCGACTTTCCTTTTTTTTTTTTTTTTTTTTTTTTTTTTAAATTGCAATTCCTCCGCGTGTCAAGAAGCACACCAAAGACTGAAACCTCAAGTCTAGACCAAGAGAGAAGAAGAATGAAAGAAGTTTTAAAAAAAAAAACACGACGTGTATTCATTTGCAGTTTTTCTTTCTTTTTCGCACGTGTACTGTAGGATACATAAGTTATGACGTCACGTAAGGTAAAAGAAACCCTGTAGCTCTATTATATACATAGTACTCATACTAAACGATCCACTCTTTGCCAATAAAGTTGTAAGTATATAAATATATATGTATAAATGATAACAGCTACATTGAGAGTTTATTTTATTTCGATTCATGAAATAAATGTTTCATAGCCTGCAAAATCCAACTCCTACCACTTTTGTGACTAAAAAAAGACATCGTTCTGAGTCATGAGTTGTGACTATTATTTAAAGTATATCAATGTCCTTAACTTAATAACTATTTTGTTTCCCTTTCGCAATTTTATTGAAGGAATTCATACCTGAAGTAGTAATGTTGCTATCGTGATAGGTATATTTTTGTCTTGTCTCAATAGGTATTTCTAAAATTCTTGGACCTGGGCAGGGCCATAAGTACGAATGCACTAGGTGATTGTGCCCCTCCCCAAAAATGTTTGTGTACCTTTCTACTGAAATATAAATATAAACATATTTTTATATAATTTTATTCCAGTATAAGTGTAAACTTGTGGCTGCATTCTCAATTTATGAGCTTAGCAATCGTTCATTTTTAGTGTTGGATATGTGTCAACATTTTTGAGTTCGATTTATTGAGAATTTCTACATGATATGTAATTTAGTTTCTCCTTTTTGATATATCAACCCTTCTTTTAATAAGTTTTTTTTTTGCCCTCCTCTGAGTAATACTCAAAATTTGACTATTCATTACTCGAATGTTTCGATATGTTATTATTATTTGAGTTTAAGTAAAGATGAGTTTTTCCAACAAATATTTCGGAAAAGTTCGAATAATTTTTAGAAAATGGTCGGTTATAGTAAAGTCGAGTTAATTTCCATAACTTCTTAAATTCAACACAAATTATTTTAAATGTAACCCCAAGACAACTGAAGAGAGTAAAACAATATAAACATTAAATAAAGTGTCTTTTAATTTCAAATTTTGTAGGTTCATATTAACAATAGGCATAAAAAATTCAATAATAAATTACATTTTAAATGCCATCTTAAGCTAGTCAATTGACAAATAAAAATCATAGTATAGTCCTTACTCCTCCTAGAATTTGGAATGTCCCTCCTTCCATATAGGGCTGTAAGGTGGTCTACAATACTCAGTCTTCAACTTTCATGAAACATAACTCTCCTTAATTTATAGTATAAAATTATTTTGGGCAAGAAGAGTGTCCGTCAAATTGAATAAATTAGCTTGGTGAATGTTTATTTAATTTATTATGTTGTCAGACCTGTATATTTTTGTGACCAGTAGATATATGACGTTCATTATTTAAATTTCTGCGGAAACGTGGTTCTTATTTTATGTATGATTTGGTACAAAAAACATTGGAACACACTGCTACGTTATAGTACCATATTTTTTCATTTCATTTTCTATTTCTTTCATAATTATTAACATTCTATTATTGCATATTGATTTGTTACATATTATATATGTATAACTTTACAGTTATTTCAAAAATAACACTATAAGGTACACATACATACACTGAGGGAGTCTTTCTTGGCACTGGGGGTCATCACTCTTGTGCCAAAATTATTAATTATCTGTAGTAGTGGTAAATTGGTAAATTATCTACATGAGGTGATATTCATGTTTGTCTTTAAGAGTTATTCAGGGAAGGAGATGATTTTTATCAGATATCTTTGATCAGTTTGATCATTTCAAGTGTAGCTCCGTCCACTTTCCTATTTAAAAGGACTACTGTGAAAGGGAATTTGACTCTTCAAGGTCAATGGTAAGCTTTATTTAAATAAATCTTTTGATACATCATCATGGAACATTTTATTTCTGATCTTTGGAATAGATTAAAATAATTTTTAATTTAATTTTATTGAGTTTGCATCAATGAGGAATGAGTAAAACATCAACTTGAATCTGCATGTGAGATATTGATCCATTATGTAAGAGATATATTTTATAAAACATTTATTCGACCTTGAAAGAGAGAAAGAAAGACTTAAAAGTAATATGTAGTTTTTTGAAAGCCAGTTTCTCTTCATCCCTCAAGACTTTCCTTCTTTTTCTCTCTTGGTTCCCCAATCTTATTCTTTCCTTTATTCTATGCATACTCCCTATCGTAGGTTTTGCGTATAACCTACAAAAAATGCATTTTAAAATCCTCCTAAAAAATTGAGGTTTAATGCCTTTCTCTCAACTTTATTTTACATATTTTTTTTCTTCATAATTCCCCTATAAATATTAGCTCATTCTGACTATGTATTGCACTGTAGATTCTTTCTTGATCTTTATGACTGAATTCAACTCTGTTTGAGGTTTAGTAAAGAAATCTTTCTCTTCATCAATGGGATCCCTCACCTACCATTATAGCAGCTTCATAATATATTTCGTAAAAAGAACACAAACAAATAAACCATTGATTGTTTCCATCAAATAGCTGTACCATAGAGATCCCTGATAAAAAAATATTTAATTTTTCAATATAAATTATTAAAAAATTTAGGTTTTAGGGCTCTAAAAATCAAGGCTCTCGAATCTTAATTAATATTTAAACCAATTATTATCAAGTTTTTGTGAGTATAAAGGATTTACTCAGGTTTCGTGGTTATATTATCATGAATAATTTTTGAAAAATTTATTTATGATTTGTATCATTTGAGCTCATATACCTATCTATGTATTTTTCATAACAAACATGTCAAAGATTCTAGTAACACGACTTCTATAAATGTACATGGGGAATAGGCAACAGCGCTCTTACAGAAGCATGGGTTTCGATTTGTGGAATAATGTGTGTATAATACATAAACAATATTACAATTTCTCTGATGTCCACCACGTTTAAAAAAAATAAATAATTTATGTAGGCTATCGTATGTCTTTTTAAAACGAGCAAGAACATTAATACATACTCGTACATACATAGTTTAACTCTTAAATAATAATAACTATGTACTCTGATCATTTTAAACGATAAAATTTGATTTATTTCTTTTAACTAACAAAAAAAAAATGTGCCCAAAGTCAAACACTTTTCTCTTCCATATCTATGTATTTCTAAGTACAATTCTTTGAGATGACCATAATATGTAATAGTAATTTATTATGAAATTATAGTACTTTACATATAAATTATTATCGATAGTTGATGTATATATTTTTCTATCGGTTATCTCTTCCTATATTTTTGTCCTTCCATTTCTTGACTAAGTAACAAAATATAAAGTTCAGTAGTTTTATGGTCAGTGCATTCTTGGCGGGAAAGAAAAAGGGCACTTTTTTAGAAGCTGTAGTCGAAATATCATTAGAACACTCTTTGAGTCAATCATCCTACGCACTCTCTCTCTCTTCCAGGGATTGTCTTACAACGGTTTTTACGGATTCGCGAAAAAAAGATTTATTTTATTTTCAATGGAGTGCATTTTACTTCAAAGAAGAACGAAGATATTTTTTTGTTTTCTTTTTATTCTTCTTCTTCTCTTCCTATAATAATAACATTTTTACTAGAGCAACGGTTTTAAAATGGCGCGTTATAGCCTCATATAATAACAATAAAAATATGTATGTATGTTCTGACTATTTAGTAGTGAGTAGTAGTAAGAAAAACGCGGGAGACATTCTCATTGAATGCAAGAGCGTTGCAGTTTCACCGTTACGGTGTGTTGAAACGCGTCATGGCACGCCGGTTCCCGCCATAGTCCGTGTGCTCCCTTCATGAATTACTATTTACTACTAGGTACACGTACATACTACGGGACGGGATGCGTAAAAAAAAGAGAGGTCTGCCTGAGCCGGCCTCCTTTTTTTTCTTTTTCTTCCCTATTTTTTTCCCCTAAGTTCAACGCACCATCGGATGTAGACAGTTTTTTTTAGTCTAGTTTGATCCCTCTTTAGAGTCGGACGCGTGTAGCTCTGTACTACTAAAGTGTTTAAAAGTGTCTAATACGTAGAGAAAAAAAATTAATTTTATACATTAAGATTAAAGTCTTCTAGTGGAAGCAAGTGTGTGTGTGTTTGGAAGACGTAAGAAAAGAATGTCTCCGAATTCTTCCTCACTGTGTTATTGTGCAGATAATTGTTCAGGTGAGTGACATGACTCTACGCGGCTATTTTTGACTCTAAGAAACTGTTATTATGGTTTTAATATCTATTGTCCTTTTATAGATATGGTTTGTGGAAGGAGTCGTGGTGTCATTCGAGATCCCTTTGAGAAAGCCTACAAAGTGGGTGAAGTCCTTGGCAAAGGAGGATTTGGCGTAGTCTATGCAGGGATCCGAGTACGCGACGGAAAACAAGTTGCTATAAAACATGTGTCCAGAGCTAAAGTGACAGACTGGGATATTGTAAGTGAAAGCATCTCTTAAATTCACTTAATCACAGGGTTTTAATGTACTTTCTTTTTTAAAGATCAATGGGCGCCGCATTCCATTAGAACTTCGTCTTCTCAAGACCGTCCAATCTGTCAGTGGAGTCATTCGCCTTTTAGACTTTTACGAGCGTATCGATTCATTTGTATATATCATGGAAAAACCAACTCCATGCAAGGACTTGTTTGAATTCATCACGGATAAAGGAGTTCTGGAAGAGTCTCTTGCTCGAAACTTTTTCCGCCAAGTAGTTCGCACTATTGTGGCCTGTCATCGAAAGGGCGTCATTCACAGAGACATCAAGGATGAGAATCTATTGGTGGATTTAAAAACGCTTGAACTTAAATTGATCGACTTCGGATCCGGAGCGCATATCAAATCTGGAGCCTATACGGATTTTGATGGTAAGCCACTTTTTTTTGTTGTACTCGTGTGTGAAGTTTTCCTAACAATTTATCTCCATGTTCTTTCAGGAACCCGCATGTACGCTCCACCCGAGTGGATTCGTAGTTCTTGCTATCACGGAAACACAGCTACAGTTTGGTCCCTTGGGATCCTTCTTTACGATATGGTATGTGGAGACATTCCCTTTGAGAACGATGAACAGATCTGTTCAGCTGAAATCAAGTTCCGACGACCCCTCTCCTCAGCCTGCCAAGATTTGATACTTCGTTGTCTTCGGCGAAGACCCTATGATCGCATTCAACTTCTTGAAATCCTACGTCATCCCTGGTTGGAAGCCAAGGAATCCTCTTCCATCGTTCTACCCAACCCTCCTCCACCACGCCCAGAGCCCGTTGTTGTGGAACGGCCACAACAACTTGTTGGCAGTGGTGTTGATGTTGTAGGTGGTGGTGTTGTTGATGTTGGATCCTCTTCGCTCTCTTCTTTGAGTTTATCATCAGGGAGTTCGACAATGAGTCTACATCTTTGTCAGCGGAGTGTGTAACTTCAACCATTATAACAACATTGACTGTAGAGGAACTAATACCTATATACTAATTACTATATGGATGTACCTTCTTAATTCACTTCAGTCTTAAAGATTCCTTCAGAACAAACCTTCCTATTATTGTATAACAATTTTATGTAGTAGCAAGAAGTACTTGTATAGTCTCTCTCGTTTGTCTCCTGCATATGCGATGATCTGCCCACGCATTATTCGCGTCAATAACCGGCTATTTAAATTATTCAAAAATTGACCAAAGATATAACTTTATTATATACGATATATATATATATATATTATTTTATTTCATTTTATGTGTACGATTGTTTTATTTTCTTTATTCTTTTGATGTATATATTTATATATACTAATTTTTTTTTGAATAATATATATATATATATATATATAAATTTACAATGATTATTTTTATATTAAGAAATTATATCAAGTTTATGTACTCTCTCCCTTCCCCCTCTCTCCATTGTAGTGTATAAGGAATAGAACTGCTGATACACTCTAAACAAGCCCCATTACTTACGACATAGCAAATGAAACATTTTTTTCTTTTTACGAATTAAAATATTAATAATATATATATCTATATATAGTAATGACAAAAATATTAAAGTCTCTAAAATAATTGCAATTGGTTTCGTCAAATTTTTGTTATGTCAGAATATTTTTTTAAATTCAAACAAAGATTTTTCTATATATATATAATTAAACAAATATTTGTATGTATTTATTTGGAATGAAAAAAGAAATACTGTGTATATATTGATATTTTCTATAATTATTATTAAAACATTAAGAGACAAAGTTCCTATATTATATTAATTATATATATATATATATATATGGATGGACCCTAATCCACATCATATTTAAACACGATCTCAAGATGTGGGATGTCCTTTTTATATATTTTTTTGTCTAATATATCTACATATATATATATATATATATATATTCAAATGATTCCATCCAAAATTTACTTATATATCTTTTAGAATATTTCATTTGGAGAGATTTTTTTAAAAATTAATAAATAAACGCATATTTTTCAAAATAAAAACCAACTTCATATCATTATTTACCTATATAATAATCCCAACTCAAGAAGAAATTTGAGAGATTCTTACCGGTTGAAAAAAAACTATTGTTCATTTAGGACCATGAATGTGGATGTTTTTTCTTCATTAATTTATAAGATTATATCTGAATTTTTACTTATGGTTTTTTTTGACGATATAGGTCCAGTTTTGATACGTGATTAACGATTTGTTTAATGGATGTGTCCGTTTCTTTTTCAATTTTTTTTCGTTTATTCTTTTAATCCTAATCATGTGTTATTTTTTGTTTGTTTGTGCAAATAGTCAATGATAAAACTATGAATTGGGATAACTGATGAGCCCCCGAATTTAATGTCTCTAAATTTGGTTTTTATTTACCGTGTCTGAATCGACACTTTATTGGAGAAGAAATAAATCAATAATTTAGCTCCATTATATGCATCAAATTTCAAGAACACTTGTTAAATTATCATCATCTTTAATCTTCTTATCTTTGGGAATATATTGGGATTCATTGTAAATACCCTCTGAAAATGATAAATAGTAAACTAAGGATAATAAACTATAACGTAACATTTTTGGATACGCTTATTGACCCATTTTGAGTAAACATAGTGTTAGTATTTTAACAACGGGAGCTTTCCAGACATGTTGTATCAATGTACTCATATTTATTTTTAGGGGTAAATGACTACTATGTCTATGTATAAATAATATTATCTGTAATTGGCATTGGCATATAACATAATAAAACAGTGCAGGGTATCAGTCTAATGCACACGATGAAGCACGAATTAGATAAGGCTTTATTGATAATTATATGACAACGTAGACAAATGTACAATGTTTGATCTAATTGTGTAACACATACCAAATGTTGTCAATTACTTAATTAACATGGTAGAAATGTTACATTACATAAAATAAAAAGAAGAGGTTTCGTGATTTTTTATTGAAAAATTTAGTTTTTTCTTATAAATTTGTAGAGATAATATTAAAAATTTATAAATCGATTGTTAGAGCTAGTCCATTCTTCAATTTATTAACTATAAGCGAATTCCATGTAATGTAACCTAAAATATTATATATTTAGTATTTACATATATGATATATAAAGCGCCATCTGTGTTTTTAATCCTATAAATAAACGATAACCTAACTTTATCTAAAAACTGCCACTATAAGGAAATGCGGCATGGGATACACCATGGAGTACTTTTGTAAGCTTCCTGGATAGCAAGAGATAAAACACCAAAATTAACAAATACATTTGTCGTCTTTTTTTTGTAATAAATATATGATTGAATTTTTTTTTTGAAATTTGGATAATTTGAAAGCTTTTCGAGAAATGCCTCCGATAATTAAGGCGATAATGATGTGTAATAGATAAACCAATATAAATTATGCTAAAAAACTTGGTAAACAACATTAATAGAAAATATTTTATAAAATAATATTAGACTATACTTTCATATACTACTCTGATAAAAGAGAAACCGTTATTACCTCATTTCAAATTGAATTTTGAAACTAATTTATTTATTATGTTGATACACAGGTCCATTGTCCACAAATCATAGCTTTACAAACTTAAATATAATTAATTTTCGAAGGATATCGAGAAATATATATTCAATTACTAAATAGTAAATATATAAGATTATATCTGAGATGGTATAGATAGGTAACCTCTATTACAAATTTTAAGGAATTAAGCATTGGAGGTTTTGGCTTTTGGAGGATAAGTCAAATCGCTTCTCATTTTTCAACAGGCTTTCTCCATTTCTCCTTCAGATTCGATGGGAACTTGTACTTTTGGTTTTTATATCCTGGATGAACTGTTCAACATCCCAGGTCACTAAAACGGACTGGCATTGTCATACGAATTAAAAGCTTAAGTTTAATAAAAGTGAAACAATTAATAAAATTAATGTTATGTTAACTTGTCTATTCATCGTATCGCACATTCAAGGGTGTAAGTAAATTAAGTTATTGAAAAGAAGATGGGAATGTGATGACGTCTTATGTAAAGCACGCAGATAAACATTTTCCTGCAGTCCTATCTTTCTCTTGAATAACCAGGAATAGAGAAGTAAATATGTGCGCAGATGAGTTCATGTCAACTGTTGCCCCCCTTATGGTTAAACCAAAAAATTCTATATAAAATATAAATATCCCAGCAACAGCTGATATAAACTTATGCAATGACAATCTTCTTAAGATAAACTTTGTATTTTTATATATCTCTATAAATCCAGGGAACATATTAAAATAAACTTGAGCTAGTTCACAATTTAATCAAACTATTATGGTAAAAAATAGGAGTAGGATAATTTTTGAAACACTTTTTCCTTTTTTTATTTGCATGAAACTGACTGTTTGTTTCAGAAACAAAAGTTTTAGCCTATATTTTGGAGAATTTTGATGCAATTTAATTGAAAAAAAGTGCTGAGTAGGTGGTTATTACTACAAAACGATTTTGAAACCATCTTACTTTGATAAGCTATAAATTGATTTGCTTTCGTTCATTTGCAAAATTGGCTCGATTACACATCGTGTTATCGTGTAATATATGCGTTTTATTATAAAACTTGGGTTAAATTTAATTTTTTTAAATATATATTTTATGTCATTGAAATTATGATTGTTATATTGTTAAACTTTCTAAAAAAATTAATTAAATTAAATTTTGAAAGGGGTAAGATATTAGCTATTTAAGTTTCAATTTACTGTATTTACTTTATTAAAATAGGGATATTATTTTGCCCTTTCGTAAAGCAGAAAAAAAGAGGGGTTTCATTTTTATTTAAGTGTTCCTTGTGTAATCACTAATCTATACGGATTTAAGACGTCGTATACTTCAGTATTAGTATCAGTATCTTCCAGGAAGAATCGATTTGGACTACAAAAATAACTTTCAGATTTGACTAGGGCTCAAAATGAAAGACTTGTAACTTGTGAAAAATTCCTTTTCAGATCGACAAGGTTAAGATTTTAAAAAGACTCAAGGCTTGAAACTAAAGTACCCAAAATCATGCAACTTTACTTTTGGACTTTTGAGAATTCACTCGAGCTTACCTCTCAATAATTGAGATTCTACTAGTAGTCGCAACATTACTTGTGAACGGCTCCGTTTACGATATACTCGTAACATTGAATTTCTATTTGAAAGAATTCTACAAAAGAATGATGATCATTACATACAATTGTTAATGGGGAAGTGAACTCTGTTTGCTCTTGAATTCGACTTATATACATATATATATGTTCGAACATAAGTTATTTGACTGTCTGAAAAAAAATAATTGTACCCTTGTTTCATCATCATTCATAATTTTCATACCAAGTGTTTCAGTGAAGACACAAGATAAATAAATTATATTAGATGGTGAAACTAATCAACTTCTACTATTGATCTTTTATCAAATTTCTTTTAAATCGTTGAGCTCTGTCAACGTGCGCACATAATTGGATAAATAAAAAAATAGTGATAGTTTATAACATTCTTGGCATTTTGTGACTTATATAATGAACACTAAAAACGAGCGTGTGTTTTTTACAAAAACTCCGTTTTCTTATTAGTAGTTATTATATAATTTATATCTATGTTACTGAATGCTTAATATAAACCAACTCTATTAATTAATTATCGTAATGATCTATTCACTGTTCATAAACTACAACTTTGTTTGGAGTAATTGATAGTTTTTATGGATAATTTTTCGTGGACAAATAATGATTAATAAATAAAAAAGACAAATTCCAAAAAATTAGCACCATGTACTTGTAGTATCAGTTATATCGAATTTGTCTTTTTTATTTATTAATCATTATTTGTCCACGAAAAATTCTCCATAAAAACTATCAATTAAGGGATACTTCCTTCATTTTTCTCTTCAACTAGATTTTCTGTTAAAGGGATCTCGCTTCTTTGTGCTCAATCAATGGATCTCATAATTTTTATTGGAAATAATCTTTCATTGTGCAGATTCATCTTAACATCAAGGTCTTTATTAGTAACTTCTGACCCCATAAATAATTGCTTTTATTCTAAAGAATACATATTCCTTCAGATCTTCTACGAAGTCATCGAACATTTTTATAAGAACTAAAGAGTTCTATAAAAGGACAATACATTTGGCTAAGGATCTGATAAGGAACAGCTCCTTCATGAAAATTCTTGAGTTAATCCCTTCTGAAGTCCACTCTGATTCGTCACCTACTCTAAAAAAATTATATCATTAATAAGAATACTTCGGTGTCCTTGATGTACATAACGCGGAAATCAGACATCTCAATAACATTTATAAAGTGGAGTATTTGATGTAAGGTCTATGGATAATTATATAACCGGAACACTTCAAGTTCATCCTGGTTGGTTTAATTACTTGTGATTTTCTTTTCTCATTGGAAAACAAGTATAAGATGATTATGTAGACTCTTGAAGATAATATGCCTCTCTTTTCTAGATATTTTTGTCTGCTAAGTATTCTATTCTGCTATTATAAATAGTTCTTGGGAACAGTTTAGTGATTGTTTAATAAAATGAATTTTAGTGACCACTAAACTCTGTAGACTTCTATTGAAATATCTTAATGTCATTCCAATTCCCAAACTTATTTACTCATGAATCATTTTCTAAACAACAACATTGTTTTAATATTACTCTTGTGAAGATCTCCACATTAATAAATTAATAACAGATATTTAATATATATTTGCCATAAGAACAAATTATAATAACTAATTTAAGACAATAGTTGAAATGTATCAAAATAATATTATCATTACGTTATTATTGATACGACTACTAAATAAAACATCAAAGTATTCCATAAAATTTAAATTAGTTTAAATTTAAATTAATTTATTAGTTCTGCGTCATTTTTTATCTTATTGATTATTTCAGCTTTATTTAAAAAAATTAAAATGCTATTTCTTTTTGCAAATGTAGTCAGGCTATTAGAGGTTTCAAAGTCAAATTATCAGTTATAGAACTATTATTGGTCTGTATTAGAAACTGTTCATATAATATGAACGTAGGGATGCTTTATTTCTTAATATATATGTTTAGTTATAGAATATTCAAACCACAATGCAAAATAAGCTTATTCGAATTATCACATTTGTTTCTGTAAGTAAGATGATTAGGTTGAGCTCCATATTTATTATTTTCAAGATAAGTGCCAAATTAAGATCTTAATATTGGTTTATGTTTTTCACGTGATCCTTATATGTTTATTAAATAAAATACACCGGTTCTTAATATATTATTGATTTATCCGCTATGCTCATGGCTTCTTTATTACAAAAATATACCTAATATTAAAACAATGATGTAAATCCCCTATACAAAGAAAATATGTTAAAACTACTCATAAATGACTTAGATATAGTCGTTCAAAGTTACTAGTTTACTAATAATTGTTTACTATATTAATAAACGTAGCCATCCGTTTGTAAATGGATCTTCTTTTTTTTCTAATTCATACCTACATGTATTTAAGGGAGAGTGAGAAGAAATTTTATAAACATTCATTTTTTTTAAACTGTCATAACTTTCACCATTTTAAAGATAATTCCACACCCAGGCAACATGACAAAATAGTTACTTAAGACAAATAATTCCAACGTGTTTTTCATGTAGTGCAATAATAAAAGCCATTATTGGAGTTTTCAAAACTAACTAAAAAGAGGATACTTAATACACCAGGAAGAGACATGATACCATGTAGGAGGAGACATGTTACAACAAAAGGGAACATTTCAGAACAGGCATTTCTTATATTCAAACATTTATTTTTATTATTATTGCAAGTTGTCATTATATGTAATACATATAATTACATATAAAATAAAATAAAATATTTTCAGAATTAGAGTATCATTTCAAAAAATCATAATCGTAATAAAAGTTAGCCTTATTTGTTGGCTATCTTTTTGCATAATTCAAAATTTGATCAATTTCACTGTTTAGCCTCTTTCTTCAGGGCTTGAAGGACGAAAAAGAGGTGTTGATTTTTTGGTCGAAATCCGGTTTTCTCGAAATAATGACTAGCGATCCGTGAATCTTTTTAATTAAGAAAAGTTCTGCTCTGTCCGAAATATAATTTTAGACGTTTAAAAATTCAAAATATCAAAATTCAAGGGTAGAACCTATGGGTGTAGCAAACGTAATTTTCTCTTGGTAGTTTTTCTGACATCACTTTTTATTGACCAAACTTGGGTGGTGATAGACGCTAAAAAAGTAGGTATACGGCTAAACGCTTAAAAAAAATGTAAACCCACATTTCATCTACTTACAAGTCATTTTTTCACAAAAATCTTAAGCCAAGGTCTGCAGAAAACCGTTAAAAAAATACCTGTGCTCAATTCTCTACATCCTATCATCCAACTTCTTCTCAAACGTTATTTTCTAGATTTTTGTACAATAATGCCACAAAACAAGACTTGTTGCACAAAAGAATTGAGACTCTCGATTATGAATGAATATAATATCTTTTATTTCCGGAACATTTTGCTAAATAATTTTTGGAATATTTGAACAACAGAACCAGTTATTGGGGTTTAGGAGAAACTCGAAAATCTTAAAAAATAAAACTTCAAAATAAAAATAAAAAAACTTCCAAAAAATCTATTATGAAATTCATAGCTTTAAAAAAATTACTTCTAGGTCTTAGCTAACTTTTTGCAATAATACAAGTTTTTTTAAATTTTACATTAAGCCATTTTTTAAAAATTTGATGCTCAAAAAGCAGTGAAAAAGCCAATTATTCCTCTGGTAATTTTTCTGGCACCTCTTTTTAATAAAGGTTTTTCTGACCAAAACGTGCAAGTATACCCATATTCCCTAAAAAATAAAACATGTAAATTAACTACGTCCTCTACTATTTTTTTTTCGAAAACCCAATCCCAATGTCTGGAGAAACCTGTTAAAAAATGGAAGTAAAATTGAAACAAATTCGTGTCAGTTTTTGCCTTTCTTTATTTATCATATTAAATATGGTTAAATTAACTTCTGAATAATAAATTTTAGACTAAATTAAATAAGGATTGCAAATTATATCGTGCGTTTTAACTTCATTTACATTGTAAAGTGAAATGATTGAGGGTAATTTGATTATGAAACAATTCATTAAAAACAATTTCATAATTAAGGATTTGATTATGATACAATTTTATTGTAAGCAATTCGATTTTCAACATCTCAATTCTTAATTCACGTAGTATTTTTAGAACGCTCATAATACGTTCAAACATTGAAAAATATTTGATGGTATCTCATATTTTCTGAGACTCTAACAGGGTTGCCAGATAAGCTTTTTTTAAGCAGTTTGGTTACAACAAGATAAGTAAGTTGGCAAATGGAAAGTGATTTGTTTTGTATGCCAAGAAACACCGCTTTCGATCAGGTACAAAGCAATGTATGGCCATCCGATAAAGTTTGGACTTGAGGGCTTAAATTTATCCAAAGTTATAACAATGGAGCAGTATTTATTGGAGATGTGTGGAAATATATGTCAGAAAAATCTCGAAGTGGAGGGTATAGTTGATGACAAGAAATTGACAAGAGATGGATATTCTGTCCACAATTTGTACCCAGAGAAGAAAATGTTTCCATTTGCAGCCTCAAATACCACGTTTCAGATCTTTCCAGCGTTGCCAAGGGGAGAAACTGAAGATGATTGGACATATCTTAAGTGCTCACATTGCCAATCTGCTCAGGAAGGCCAAGTGCAACAGAGAAGAGCTTATCACCAGAAAAACAAAGAAACAAGATGGTGCAACTATCCTCAAGACAGCTTAATGAGACTGAGGTAGGTCAGTGCGTCAAAGTCCGAAAGTCCAAGTACCAAGTATCGACCGTTGAAAAAGAGATGTCTAATAAGTCTTGGCTGTTGTGATCCATGTAGCAAAGAACGGATTTTATAGGTTAGGGACAAAAAAGGATTTATTAAGCATCTCATTATATAAAAGCAGTTTGAGCCTTGTAAGGAGTCATTCCTCAGTTTTAATGAAGAGAGAAAGAAGTTAAATTGAAACTGACCAGATAAATTATGTCGGATGGAAATGAACAAGGCTTTAAGTGGTGCAATTGCACAGACTCCAAACAAATAAGTTCATCATAAAAAAAGGGACACTTCTGTAATAGCAAATGCCATAATAGTACAACAATCTGCAAAAGTTGTTTATAAGGTGTATGTTTTTATGATTACGATATATTAAGTATAGAATATTTAGGTAAAAAATTAGCTATGTTAGGAAATTATTAAATTTGATGTTAAAAATATATTTAAATATATTTTTTGTTTAATCATATTTTGAAGAAACTAATAAAATTTATATGAAATATATAACCGTGTAGTTCAAATATTATTAAATAGGATCAATAATTCTAATATAAATTTTTATTATTTTGCGAAATACCCGATTGCCCGTAACATATACATATTATGATAAATAAAAAATCTAGCCCATACCTAATCAAAAGTTGTTCAAAAAAAATAAAAAAATGTCGTCATACTCTTTCTGTTAAGGAAACAACAAATATTGATAATATTGACTGTCGCAACTTTATCTACAACCTTTTTAACAGAACAGTTTCGAACCTTATCATTGAAAAAAAACAAAAACACTCAACTTCCACATTCACATCATCATCCTTCTCACCACTAGCAATACCGACAAAATATATTTTCTTCTTGTATTTTCCCACCTCATATTCACACAGCACAAAACCTTCCATCTGAACATTAGGTCTACCTGCTGAAAAAAAAGTCAATGTCTGCAGTAATATCAATGTCTGCATCCTCCATAAGTTCATCTTCGTCAGAAGTATTCCCTGTATCAGGAAACAACATCTTTTTCGAAACTTTAACTTTTGTAAAATTTGAAAAAGCGATCCATCTCTTGGATTGACGTTATAAGCATCGCCTTTCCTCACATCTTCCATTTTCTCGTTTCTTTCCTTGGCTTAGCCCTTGGAAACCCTTTAAAATCCCTAGGACTAACAAACCCCTTAAATGTGACGCCATCTGATGTAGTAACATTAGTAAATCCAACAAACCCATATCCTTCACCGCAGGTAACAAACGGCAACATAGAATAAAATACTAGCAACTTGGAAATTCAGACAGTTAATTTTAGCCCCATAGCCACGTCCCCAATACAAAACGTAAAATAAAAATGATTGTCAACTAGAATTCTTTAAAAATTGTTAAGTGCTTACCATTTTGTACTTGTAAGAGGTTTCAAGATGTACTCCTCTGTTTTCTTTGTCTAATATATTTTTGAGGCATTTTCAGTAGAAAAATAGAAGCAAAACATTAAAATTTATAGGTCTAGTAGACATCAAAGTAACATAATATACCTAACTAGGTCTACAATATGGGCTACGTTAAGTAAATTTTTGTTGATTTATCTCAAACAGTTTTCTAGGTTCAACCATGTGTTATGGAGGAGATTTGTTTCACTGTGGTCCATGTCTCCTCCATTAAAAAAAAAGATGTGTAGCATGGATCTCCTATAGTGTTGGAATCAGAATAAATGATTGAACTGAATATTCAAACTAATTACATATTACATGCATGTTAATTAAATGAGAACTATGACACTTTTTTTGTGAAAATGTAATTTTTGAATTTTTTTCCAAAAAATTAAATTTTTTCTGAGTAGCTTTGGATTTTTGAATTTTTTTTTACAAACAAATTAAAATTTGATTTTTTTTTCTTAATTTTGAAATTTACTTTTTTTGTGAATAACAATGGATTTTTGAATAAAATTTTCCATAAATTTTAATTTTTTTTTTCAGAAAGATTCCAAAAACCAAACCTCCCACAAAATATACCTACGGACGCCCCTGTACATACAATACATATAAGACTATTACGCTCATTCAAGTATATACAAAAGAAGTTTATTAAATAGAATACTTCCCCAATAGTTAGGCATACTGCAGTTTTAATTAAAATGATATGTATCCACATATTTGATTTCATTTATCCAATGCCTGTAAGCTTGTAAGCTTTGTTCCTATTCATTTGGTTTTTGTCCTTGAGAGTATCAAATTACGACAGGTTCGAACATTATCCCTCTCTCTTGTCTATTAATATTGTTACATTATATAAATAGTTTACTTATTATAATAGTACAAAGATAAATATGAACAGCTAGAATTGAGTGTACGAGACACACATAAATTGTTCAATAAGAAAAAAAAAAGATTAAATTTCCTATGTATATTATGAATATTTACGATCCTCTGAATAATGATTTTTATATGTAATAGGATGGGAGCTATACCATTAATTTAAAGTATATACATGAATGTAGGAGTCAAAGTGTTGTTATGAATGTGAAGAAAAAAAAGGAATAATTTAACCATTTAACAACTCATTTTTGATAAATACATACTTACAATGAGTTTTAGGCCTCATGACACACTAAATAATTATATATTTCTACTTTGAGGGTTCTAACGTGCATATAAGTGAAGTATTTTATTATTTTGCAACAAACTAAATATTCTGCATTCTCCCTTCTCATTCGATTAGTTTCTATTGCTAAATGAATTGCCTCCATGAAATGCAAAGGTCATCTTCACTATATTTATAAGTTATTAATTATTACTCTATTCATAATACGCAATAATGATCATATTTGGATTTCCAAAAAAGAGAACACGTGGCAAATAAGTAATCCCCCTTTTTTTTTAGGGAACAAGTTAATATTTTGATTATATTATAAATATTTGGATCTTGTTTTTGTTTCTTTAAATATTAAATATAAGTTTTTTCTCATCTTTAAAAAAAAAATTTAAAGTGATATTTATTTTTCCCACAAAAATTAGATATTTCATAGATTTACAAAAAATTTAAAAGAGGAAGAATGTTGATCACCTTATAATTTACCCTATCAAAATTGGCATACCATTAAATATAGACGGTATAGTTTTATGTCTTATAACTGATAAGTCATATATTATAAACCCTTATCCTACGATTAAGATTGAGGGGGTTTACTTTCATAGAATATGGTATAAACAAATAAGTTTGTCTCATGTTTAGTAACTTGGGAAATCCAACCTATGGGCTCTACAAACGGCAGAGAATAGACGTGTATAAAAAATTATGGATAGGTGAAAAAAGGATGCCTGGAATGGTCAAAATCAATTATGTAATTCCAGCTTCAATGCACTGTTTGACTGTAATTATAAAAGTAAAAAATCCCTGTTATATGATAATTGTAAAATATCAAATAGTAGGAGTTCTTGTACTTACTCACCTCATACACCAACCCTGAATTCTCAAAATCATAATATATTCAAATATATGTCGTTACAGACGCTACATTAAGTAATGGGACTAACGTAGCAACTATATCCAGAGCGGAGGACTAAGAATTGAATCACACTTAAGCTTAAATAAACTATGACTCGGATTCGATTCGAACCTGAATAAAACTTTAGGTTTGAGACTCACAAACATTCAAACATTCATATTTCAAAAGTATTATTATTCTAGTTATCTTTTGCATGAATGAACTTAAATATTAAAAAGTCACATAAACACATACGGTGGTAGGTGTTTGTACATACATTGTAGGTATCTCAAATTGATAAATATGAATAGTCATACACACATATTTTTTACTTATCTTGGCTTCTTGACATCAGAAATATTAGTTTTGACTAGGACCGGTATCTCGTGACTCTATGCAAGACTTGCGACTTGAATTGGACTCTTACCAAAGATTTAAAACTCAAATTTGTCTCTTGGGAAGGATATTTTCAGAAAGAGCTCAGGGAACATTTGCACCGGACCCTGTTCTTAACTAGGGTCTGTGCTTCGATATTTATTTACAAAAAAGTCATAGAAATAACGAAAATATAGCTTTGTTTTAAAATAAGGTTAATTAATCTCGTAACTAAGTCTTTTGATAAAATCCTTATGTATAGGTTCATCAGTTCTTATTCGAAATCTACACCCTCATCCCTCGTTAGAAATGTTTTTGGTCACGTAGTTTTAGTTGGGTATTTTAACTCATTATTTTTGTAATCCATAAAATATATTACTCATTTTTAATTAATTTATAGCGTGATACAAACACTTAAGAAACATAACAAAAATAGTAACATCAAACTTTGATTAATAAATCATTTAATTTTACCTTCAAAAATATGTTAATCACAATGCATTCAAACATAAGTATTATGTATAGGTAAATATGACGGTGATTCTACACTAACTTCTTTGGTTCTTAATTGATGTCTAATTCTTGTACAATGTACAATTACGTAAGTTATTTCTCCTCTTAATGGATTTTTTGTACAATTGAATTTTAAGGATATGCAAAATTTGATTTTTCTATAAAAGTAATAAGAACCATTTTTTTGGCATGATTTTAGGACTTAATACATATAAAGTACTTCTAAAACGACGTCTCTTTTCATTTTTTTAAAGTGTTTCTTTAATTGGTTGGATGGGGTTGTACAGATCAAGTATAAGTAAACTTTATAGAATTACAATTACTCCATCTAACAAAGGAATTGTGTTTGAAGTCTATATGCATATTGTAATTTATTTCTCTATAAGCGAACGAGAATCGAACCTACGGACAATGAGTTCAAAAGAATAGGTCCTCCCGAGCGTGTTGTCCACTGAGCTACATTTCATCATTTTTAATTTTTCGACAATATATTTTAATCAAAATTTAACTTGAGAGGTGAGATTGATTTACATGGCACATTCATAGATCTTGACCAAAATAGAAAATTGAATGCATGGCATGCATGTATTACTTGATCGTCTTTGTAGGAGGATGAGATAAATATTTCTAAAAGGAAGAGCAATTAAAATAAAATTTTATCAAAAATAAAATTTTCATATTAAATTAAAAGTAACATTTTTTACGATATAGAGCTTAACATATATTAAATTTATATGCATAAACCACCCGTAAATATATTTAATAGTCACCATTTCATCTTATTACCAAGCTTCACATTTGAATCATCATAAGCCACTAGAAAAGAAAACAACCTACTACACATCTCGGAAATGATTATCACTTAATTACCTCCATAATAAAAACCAACGAAAATATGAAATTTATTATGGCTTATGTATGTAGACCAAATGTCTAATATGGATAAGGATCTGTGTAAAAAGATTTTATACCTGAGATGAACTTTGCCTCAAAATTCAAGACAATATATTTAGCAGACAGGAAACAGGTGCTTAAAAACAGCCAGCCTAGTGGTCATACTTTAATATAATGATTATATTTGGCTTTATGTCTGAGACTGGTTGGTTATACTTAGAGCTTGGCTAATTTCATCACTTTTGTAGAATCTAGAAATATTTGGCTTAGAGAAATAATAAATCGTACACGAAAATCATATTAGGTTGGGGAAAAAGTAATTTTGTATCCCCCCTCCTTTTTTTCAAAACTAAGTAGTTGTTCATTATTGGCCATCGGATCATATGATAAGACGTTGTAAAGGTATGAGTATTTACTACAAGGAGATTTCAAAGGGAATAAATAAACCATATATAACATTTTTACTTTCTAAAGGGAAAAACGCGTCGAAAGCGACGATGTATAAAGGGTTGATAC
Source organism: Lepeophtheirus salmonis (assembly GCF_016086655.4). Taxonomy (NCBI): domain Eukaryota; kingdom Metazoa; phylum Arthropoda; class Copepoda; order Siphonostomatoida; family Caligidae; genus Lepeophtheirus; species Lepeophtheirus salmonis. The sequence goes on from NC_052143.2 coordinate 22,598,446, forward strand.
TAAGCAGTGGTTCGAGCAATTTTTTCCCCACTCAATTCTGCGTTCTATTGTGAACAACTCGACAATTTTAAGCGGGCAATCGAATAAAAGTGGCCAATATTGGTGAATACTGACATAGGAGAAAATTAATGACGTTCTTTTAATGAGTTTTTATTATCACTATATCTATTATCGTTTAATTATATTATTTTCTCTTCACTCTATGATTAATATTACAATGATTGACTATTTTTAATTGCAAATCTTGGAAATCCAAATATATACATATATATAATTTTTTTTAAAGTAGAAACTAACGTAATTTAAAATATAATGTTTAACTAACAAAACAGTTCAACGATCTCGAATAATATTCATGAATGAATTCACAACAAGAGGTTGTTTAGTAACTTACAAATATTTATTTTAATGTAGGTTATTTTTATACTTTTGGTACGCTACTCAACCTATAAATTAGAACTTTCTTCCTAAAGGAGCAAATTGGAAAGAAATACATAAAAGTTGTTATAAAATTGTAATAAAATATATACCAACATCAGAAACGAACATTCGAGGGAAAAAAGAGTTACTATATGGAGAAGTGGCTGTAGTCGATGTATTGAAATATAAAAAGGAATTTTTTTTTGTAATATCAGATTTTATATATTTATTCTTAAATATGTACCTAACAAATAATAGTTTGGATGACGATTAATTTAGTTTACAATTTTTCCATATGTTTGTTCTCCAAACAGACAAAAAGAAAACTTCCCATTTGGGAAGGGGAAAAACATCTTTTTTGAAACTTCATATTTTATTGGGGTTGGAAAAAAAAATAAACATTTTGTTTTTTTGTGACAATCATTGTTAATTTCGTGAGCTATTTTTGGATTTGATCACATTTCGTCTTTTCTTTATATTTATTTCTTGTCAAGAAGATAAAATATTTTTTATATACATACTTAATTGAGTATAAATAATAATATGATATATAAATCAATTATTTTTCCAATAAATGGTTTAAGTATGTGTATCTCGGGGTGTATAAATGCAATCAATTTACACTGGATGGTGTTATAAAGTTAAAATTTCTTACTAATTTAAAAAAGAAATAGTTCGTTAATGATTGTTTGACTCAGTATTGTCGGATGGGCCAGCAAAGAGAAAATACGTCATATTAGCAGTTTTTCTTAGATGAAGGCGAAAACGTATGCCAGGCGGTTGAAAATTTGAATATTGTTTATGGTACTGTAACAGCCAATCATGGGAAATTTTGGTATCATCGATTCCGTTCCGGTATTTTTGATGTCAACGGTGCATCACGCTCTAAATGACGAATTGTCAAAAATGTGGATAAAATTATGGAAATGGTGGAGTCCAATCGGTATTTAAGCACTCTGTTAATTACCTATGAAATTAACATGAATAAAAATAGTGGATTTCTTTGACTACACCTTAATGCGTCCATTTTGTTCAATCTGATTTTTTTTTATGCTCCAAAAATTGTCACTACCTTTGGGACATAACCTTGCACAACTAATAAGTTTATCTCTTGTGCAAGGACATTTATATATACATCTTTCTTTTTGTCCAGATATTTTCGTTCATTTCTATGATATTGTTGTGAAATCTACAATTATATTCAAGTTCCAATAAAGTAATAATTAAATCAATATACTAATCTGTCGAATTAGGCCGTCTATCAAAATTTGTTCCTGTAAAACAAAAGATAAGATATTTACATGTAGATAAACATATGCTTTAAATAAATCCCTTTCATTCTTGAAATACCAAACAAAAAAAAAAAAATAATACGTACATTTTTGTCATTAACTTTCATTTTTGTTAGGATTGGCGTATTCTATATACAGATATAGAAATTCATATATAAAATGTATTATGAAGGATTACAAAATATAAAGCCGTTTTCAAAGGAAATCTCGGATTTATTTTGTTTAAACAACTGTCAAGAATTAAAAAAAAAGTGTAAAATAACTAAGAGAAAAAATATTCAAAAATTTGATTTAATACAAAAATTATTTATATGTCACGTGTCAAATAATACAAAAGTCAACCATCAAATCTGTTTAGTAAAATTTAGCATTTAATCAAGGAATTAATCATATTTTAATCAATTATGTCTTGATATTTAATTATAAAAATATGTCTTTAAATTACAAAGGGATGTAAATTATTGAGTAATTTTTTAATCAATAACTGGTTCATTCTATTGACTATTAATAATTATTTAATATAATATAATATTTCTATTTTTTTTTTTTATTTGGATTCCTTCAGATGAAATTTGACAATCTAGAAAATACTTTCTATTTGTTTTTTGTTTTTTAAATAAAAAACTTTTTTTTGTATTTGTATATATTCTTTTGTTTTAATCTTAAACATTTTCTCAAACTGTTGTGCATGCCACACTAAAATGTCATGCACAACAGTTTGAGAAGTACAAAAGTCAATTATAAAAGTGACAATCTTTCTATAAAGCTTAATTTCCCTCTGAATTAACAGGTTTCTATCTGCAAAAAGATAATTAAATCCCTCTTTTAAATCATTATTTTATAAATGGAAAAAAACAGTTGTTTTATACATGTTATAATCTAGTAAAACTTCCTTCCCAAAAAGTACAGGTCGTATTTGAATAAGCGTAAAAGAAAAATCAAAATCAAAACTAATTTCAGTTATTATGACATTTCCGTATTGAATCATTAGGAAAAGTAATTGCGAAGCCCGGAAAGCTTAGAATAATAAATATTTTCATCATCTTTAATTAAAAGTTAAAATGTTTAAAGTGTTCAATTGATTAGATTATTGAGTATGTAATATTCATGAATATTTTTACAATAACAATACTTATAAATACTAAGAGATAATAAAGATGGATTCGCAAGTGGATGTTTAATTTTCCCTTCAGAATTTTGTATACCATTCTAATTGAGATTAGTTTTTTTATTGTATAAATTTGGTCCCTAGAAGATAGATATTTTCCCCATAAATATGTGATTACATATTTTTTCAATCCTTAACAATCATAAATATTTTCATTGAGAAATATTGTTTTATAATTTTTATTGTTTTTTCTTATTCATTTGAAACATATGTAATTTTTTTTTTGCAAAAATTTAAGTATAAATGATTTCTTAAAGTGATTAAATAGTCTCTAATGGGATTTAAAACAAAATAAAATAATGAGGAAAAAAGTAACTTTTATTTAAATCTGAATTAAACTCGCAAATTTATCGTAAGACTTTAATCCAATTAGAACCTTTAAAAGACTTTCCTCCTCTTCATTAAGTGTAATCTGTTTTGGTACATCATATATGTATTGTAAATGTTATTAGGGTGATATTAATAATTTATGCATTCGTTATACATAACACTGAGTTGCTATTGATTGCTCTAACTAATGATTTTTTGTCTTATGCTTGAATATAGCAAATAACCAGGTTTATAAATAACACTCACACAAATACATTGTTATATGTATTTGTGTAAAAATGAAGCCAAGGTCTTTTCAATTGAAAATGCTGTTCAAAAAATACTAATAAATTTATTGGTAATGTAGTTACGCTATGTTGTAATGTTTTGTAATCTATTTGTACAGTTGTATTTGTTATAAATACTTAGTGAAGGGTACAAAGGACCTTTCAGTCTTCAACTGAATCAATAATTATTAAATATAATTACTTTAAATATAATTTTTTTTTTCATCACAATGTTCACCAGTCAAAAATATGGGAAAATATATCATCATTTTACAAGGCCTTGCTTATGAATTGGGGAATTTATTATCGTTGAATTATAATATCAATAGAATGGTCATTTATAGACAACTTCTAATGAATATTTTTGAAGTTGTTGCAATTGATCTTGTGCTTTGATTCATTCGATGTGACCTTGTCCAGCTTCAATAACTTTATTGATACTTGGCCTGAATCCAGCAGCAACCATGATTAAATGATCTGGGGTAATCCTGAAGTTATTGATTGATGATTATCCTAGATGGTTTGAGAATGTTCAGATTTGGATTATAACTGGTCCAGATTTCAGCCTTTAGGAAAAACGGAACCCTCTGAGATAGGAATAACTGAGCTACCTTGAGGCATGGCTCGAGGCAATGCCCTGCAGAAGTACCACATTGTTCAGACCAAACTTTTTCTTAGCCCTGGGTAGAAATTCGTCCTTCACTCTTCACGTAATCAGCTGTGTTGATCTTAAGTCAAACCTCGATGAAATGTGGTAGCATAATGGAATCATCGCTCGTCACAGCTCCAAAAACCATGATTCTGGCGAGATTTCTGGACTTCGAAACTGGTCGGATCACAGGTGATGACTCTTCCCTTTCGCCGATTAATTTCTGCGTCAAGCACAAATTTTTTCAAATAAATGTGTGCAACTCTTATATCCTTGGGCTTCTCTCTAAACAAAGTATCATATTAAAGAGATAATTCAGTCAGTAACTGTAAAGCATTTTTAGCATGAAATTCAAATTCAAATATGGAAAATATAAAGATTTCCAATTTAACTGTAAGGCTTTGTACATATACTAGTAAACAAAATCCACTTAATTGGGAGGAAGGACAGGGGATACTTGCCCAGCCCTGGTTTTTGATTGGGGTCCCACAATAAATAAAATTTTATCAAAAAATAATATACAAGAATACAGGAAATAGAAAATTAAATAAATAAATAACATTTTAAAAATAAAAATATATATTAAATTAAGTTATTAAATGTAATATGCCCCCAATTTATTAAAAAAAAAAGAGAATAAAAAGCATTCCCCAAAAAGATAATAATAAAATGAAATAAAATATTTTTTTTCTAACGAAACTGGATTATATCAATATGATTAAAAAAGTTATCAAAGAAAGGTTTCTAAAAAACGTCATCAGTAAATCAAGTAAAAATACTAATGGTCCACACATTTATCTTATTTCCTTCACGCTAAAATTGACCCTACTATAAATATGTAAAATTCAACCATTAACATTTATATCAGCAGATGAATGGCATTTAGAGATATCCAAATTGGCGATACGTATACAATATTTGCATTTTTAAATTTTTTCAATGTTGATATATACATATGCAATCATATTATCTTTATTAAAGCAGTTTTCACTCCTGGATGTTGCTCGTAATCTAGAGGATATTACTGCAAATACTTTAGAAAACTGATGTAAGTATACTTAAATACTGTTAGCACATAAATATCATAACATATTTTTACAACAAATATCCGTTAGTCAGTTGGGACAAACTTTCAATTATTTCCTTCAATTTTTTTGCACTTTGCAACTAGAATTCATTACTAATTGGAAATCTGTTTTCTCCAAAATGCCTATTACATATTTTGTAGACAAAAAGTGAGGTCATTTGTTGTAGTTTTTGTATTACATGTTAGTAGAGTAAACAACGCCATCTGGTTGAGCTCTTACATAATTAGCTTGCAAAATATTTAAATATATATATATATATGTTTATGCTAACGTATTTCGTCCACACCTGTTGCGTTTATGTATATATGTTCGAAAAAGGTTTTGGACAATTCCTACTCAATAGCGTTTCCCCATATACATAGCTGCATAATATACTCGTATATACAGACATACATGCATTTCTTCTTTTAAAAATAAGTACGGCCATATTTCGTTGTCAAATCTTCCTTAAACTTTTATTTATTTAATACATGTTTTCATTATTTTAAATTCCGCCACTGCCTCTTGATAATAATCCAAATAATGAAATTATTAAGCTTAATAAATGTTTTGCAATTTTTGTTGTGTTATTAAATTAAACTAATTTGTCCATTTCTTTCTCATTTTTGAGGATGAATGACGATCAGGAAGAAGTAAAGTGAAACAGTTTAAGCTCTGATTCCATTAATTTTGAATCTCTGATACATTTCATTCTATAAGGAACAACTACACCAATCATCTTTGTATTGAACTGCGCATGGATACAAAAATATAGGCTAAACAAATATCTTTTTCTCTCATTATTGTCTAATACCATGTAGGGATGTCTGTCTGCCTACTTACCTAACTACAGCAGACACATATTTAATCTCTATGCAATAAGATAAAAATAATTTTAATTAAGCAAATAAAATTGTCTTTTCACCATAATAAAATATATATTTAATTGGACATGTCAAATACTTTTTTCTGATAAAGTGGATTAAGAATTAAACGAAATAATAATGTCCATTCATTTCACTACAGTCAAGGAGGCCTGCTAGATTGGTGCACAAATCTGTGTGTGTGGGGGGGGGCAGTCAACCTCTATAAATTTCAAAATTAATTTTATACATTTTATTCATTGAAATTACTCAAGGGAAATGCAGGATTTTCCCAAGAATGAAACCTGTTAGATATCAATGGGTTTAGATGCCTATTATAAAAACGTCCAGGTAAAAAAAAAAGAAAAAAAAAAAAAAAAAAAACGACCGTGTACGCTGGTTGAATTTTGATTACGTTAGAAAATATTCCCTCTCTTTGTTTATTCGAATAAATTGTTATTTGGAGCCGGAAATGAATCATTTCTTAAACCTACTGAAAAAAATGTAAATGAATTGAAAAAGCAACAACATTTAAAAGTCAATTTCATCAAGAAATTGCTTCGATTCTATCCAACACGTGTAAATGTACAACGCAAATATACAGACATGGCCAGAAACAAAGTATATGGTGACTTCAATGATTAATTAAATAGTCATTACAAACACTTGAATAATATTATTAGTTTGTATGCATACATAAATGAAAATTACCTATGAACACTAAATTCTACGTCATTCCTACATCAATATTTCCTATTCATGGACACCAATTTCATGAATGTATGAATAGTATAAATACACGTTCATCAGATTTGTTTACATAGATAAATATGACGTAAGAGTACCAGATTCTATGGCCTTCATAAATACATTTATGTTTCCCATTCATAGACACCAATTACATAAATGTATGTATGTATTTATTCATGCTCCTCAAATTTGTAAACTCTACATTGAGATAAATTATATATTTACTATCACATTTTTGTGGATAGTTGACAAGTATATTTACTTTTGCTTAATCCCTTAGAGTATCACAAAAAGAATAACGTCAGCACACTCAGCAAATATATAAATAAGGGATGTCCATTGATTTGTATGATGTTTTCAACATATTCGTTGATGTGAAGCAAGAAAATATTAGCTTGTATGACACAAACATGGCAAATTAATTTATGGAGTGAACAAATTCTTGTTAATTAATTGAAATATTAGATTAATATGTCCGGATTTTGCCTAAAACCGGGATAAGTAATAGTAAATAGATCTCTTCAAATATAACTTTTTACTTCAAACATTTGCAAATTGATATTATTGTGTTTCTTCAAACTAATTGGATATGTCTATTATTTGAAACTTGGATATACCTGTCTTATATAGCTTTATTGTGATGTTTTTCAAAAAAACTTGCAAAATTCGGTATTTTATGTTTTTTTTTTCTTTATAGCTTTTCAAGAGGATGATGCTATTACATTGATTGTGGTTTTAGATTAAAGCTAATATAAGTTGTTAGAATATGACGGTAAACACATACATAATTTTGAAAATTTTAACTAATTTTGCTGTACAAAGATACTTATTTTTACCCTTGAAAAATATGACTTCATATGATACATACCTTTAATCTCAAAAATTGTTGCTCTTAATATTGCACTTGTATCACATATTGGTACAGTCAAGGCTCTTGTACTATTGAGGTTTCATAATGCACTGAAACAACAATGGGGTGTTCATCAAAGTTGCAAATTATACGCTTACACTTTTCACGGTCAGTTGTGATCAGTGAAAAGATTTGGATCTCTTCAGATAGGTTGTCACTCTCTGACAACCAGACTAAAATCTTGATGTCTACAGTCTTGAAGACATGAGGTGCAGACTAAGATGATATTGTCATAACAGCTTCTACTACAATACTCCCCATAACTGATTCCAAGGTTGCATGAATGACTTCAACGAACAGCACCCCGATTTTTTTTTAAGACTAAATTAATTAAGAGAAGTTACATATAAAAAAATATACACAAATAAATATTCTAGTTTAAATTTAATTCCCTAAACCAAAGTCAAACATGTTGAAAATTGTAAATAAAAAAAAATAAAAAAAATAAAAAATTGAAAATAAGAGAATACTGCAATTTTGTCAATAACAAAAATGTTCAGTGTCATTTTTTGCTTTAAATTCTAATGAAGTAATTTCTGAGAATCGAAATAAGTTTATAAAATCGGAAGTAATAGTATGTACAAATAAGGAACCTTTTCCTGGCATTTACTCAATATCTTTTTTGAAACGCCATTTATATCCTTATTTCTATACGAACAAACTCTAAGTTAGTAGATTAAGGGTATGAATCATGGGATGAGCAAGTTTTTTTCTTTAAATTTAATAAAGGGTTAAATTGATTAATAAAACGTGTTTGAAGTTTGGTGATAAAATTTTTGCCTTCCGATATCCATTTGGGGGACTGAAAGCGTTTTTTAGGTCTATAAAATTGAAAAACAATTTCAATAAGGTTATGATCTGAATCAAGACGAGGTGATTATAGTTTTGGATAAGATAGATGAAGAGGCAAGGGCCAGATCGATTCGGGAAGTCTTCTGAACAATTCTCCAGAATACAATGTCTTATGGGCTCAAATTCTCATTATGTCATTCAAATACAGTTCTATTATGAGTTTAGATAAAGTTATTTAATTAGGATGCCGACGATTCTCATTATATAAGTCAACATTTAAATCTTGATCCAAGAACTGTTGCCATTCAGAAATAGCCAAGCTAATGTTTCCTGTCATCAATGCAGCTAAAGTTCTCACTCACCTATAATGACCTGATTTTCACCTTCTATGTGATGCTCTTGGAATGAGAAGTAATTAACTTACTATTTTCTCTGACACTTTTGAGGATGATGAATGGTACAGGAAACCTAACGAGTTTGTGAGGTAGTATACGTCATTAATGATGTGGTTGAGAGAGGTGTGAAACTGATGACTGTCTTTGCGATTCAGATCATAACTAACTTATTAATACAAGACTTGGAATTACAAAGAAACAAATTTGAATGATTGAAGAAAATAAACTGAATAAGTGGCTAGCAAATCATCAGAGACATCCTATCGTACAAGGTGATTTTTTACTATTTTTGATATTATAATATTTCTTACAACAAAGTCCGATTTCTTTTGCATTTAATTTTTTTTATAATTCAACAAGTATTTATGTGTCTACTAGAATATTCAAGATAACTTTATTAGCTTTCATTTGGGAGCACTTTCAATACTATAGGATCAATGCTACAATTAAAACAAGGACATAATATCTCTTATTTTAAACATTTTTGAAAACTTTAACAATATTAATAAATGGTTCTTCAGGCACACATAGCCAAAGTCAAGAATCAAAATAGTTTGTATAATTAGATAATTTAGACCTTGAAGAATGGAAATAATATTCCTTCGAATAAATTCGAAGTAAGGAGTCATATTTACAACCGGGCCCGGGGTCTAAAAATAAAATAAGCATTATTTTTGTATTACGATTTCACTACTTTGAAAACAAAGTTATCACCAATTTGTCACACTTGGATATTAACCAATTTTAACTTATTTTAAGATTTGAGACAAAATAGTCGAGCTTATTATTAAATGATATAATTTTATTTTAAATAGAAAAAGAGACAGATGATTATTGATAGCCGTAGATGGTATGAAACTTAATTAAATACTTGTTTCACTGTCTTAAATCTTCTTTTTTTTTTTAAATGAAGAACTTCCTTGATTTAAAACTTATAAATATTCAAATCAGATATTATTTTAATTAAGTTAAAAAAACAAAAAAACAGGATGAAATTTCATTTTATCTACTTATTTACTCTCATGAAACTTTTGTAAATTTCAGGCTAATTAATAATTAAATCACACATCATAGTATGTTCTATCCACTCAATTCTCATATTCAAAGAGTAAATAATGTTTTAAGAAATGATCTGCAAATAAAAGTCTTTAAACAAGTTGATTACTAAATTGACGTCATAATAACGTAGTTATGATTTCCAATGACGTATATGCCAACATTGCTTAAGCTCTCCATTAATTCAATATTGATCCAGGTTTTTAATACTCTTGTTTTGTAAAAAAGAAATAAAAATATAAATATTTGCATACAGACTGTTGTTAAACAACAATTTTCTATCTATATTGTACATACATCAGTGTGTGAAAAGAAATTATAAATTAAATAGTCTTTTTGATGAGTAAATTGAAATAAAAATAAATGTTGCTTTTTTAAATTTCAAATGGATGAAAAAACATAACATAATAGTAACATTAGTTTGAAGAAGTTATTTCATTAATAGTTTGTTTGTAAAAGGTCCCAAAAAGTGGGAAAAATGCTTTATACTGCAAGTCAAAATCGATCCTTAAGTCTTGGCTCTCGTCAAATTCTAGTGTAAAGATTTTTTTGAATTCTGTATAAAATAACTTTCGAGTTTGTGAATTTCAATAAGTGGATACATAACTAGTCTGTCCTTACTCTATTGATTAAGGACAGACTAGTTTGTTATACAATAAGAGGATATTTAGAATACACAATAGGTGAAGTAAAGTTCTGAACGATTTTCGTCTTTATTTTGAAAATAAAATTATCAAAGTTAAGATTAGCCCATTTAGATGGTTCCAAACGTTTTTCTGGCTAATCTTCAGTTTTTGCAAAATAGAATGTGTGCTCACATACCAGTCCAACATGACAAATTCCCTTATTTTATCAATACTTTCGATGTCCATCGTTGGAATCACCGCTTGGCGGTTGCATTCGATACTGTATTGGGTCTATATACAGTATAACACATTTTGCCACTTTTTCTGCATTTTCAACTTGGTCGTAGTGAAAAGTATTCAATTTTTTTTTTTTTACTTTCATTTTGGATCGTTGCAACACAAAACTGTAAATGAACTTTTTTTAAGTGTACGCTTAATCTTTAATAATACTCTAAGCCTTTTTGATGAAATGTATTAATCGTGGGATATAGTTCACCAAAGACATCTAATGAAAAACGCTCAGACCTTTTTACTTAATCTAATATATACGAGTACAAACAAACAGATCATTTGTAAAGATCCATTGGATAAAATCTTTTACAAGATCCGAATAGTAATTTATGATGATCTAATAGCAAATAAAAATTTACAGTGGTATAAACAAAAAGTATCACTAATAATAGAAGATAGAGATGAAGGAGAAAAGGAAGGGGGACGCGATATAAACAAAAATAAATAATTAAAAACATCATTAGTGTAGTGTTGGTAGCTCTATGGAGTGATTCTCATGTTTCTTATATACATGTTTCATCTTTCCTTCGGACCTCAGACTCCTTCAACTGAGGATAGGTTATCCTGGAAGAAATGTTGAGCTTGACACGAGAGCATGTCCTTTTTACTCTACGTCTTGAAAAGAGAGAATCTGTGGTTTAATGACGCTTTTGTGAGATGAATGTGACTTCTTGGACGTTATGCTTTATCTATCGAATGCACCATGTAAAGTTCAATAAGTTGAGACATGATTTCTACTTCTCTCCTGAGTAAGGATTGACTAGTTTATAATACAAGAGCTGGGTAAATAGAAGGCATATATACAAACAAGTATATCATATAAAGATCCAGGATATATAAATCTTTTACAGAGTCCTAGTAAAGTCTCAAGTCTTTGATTACCTGATCAAATCAAGTGGCAAGTCTTCAAAGTATGGACTCAAATCTGAGTCAAGTGGCAAGACTATAGGGCTTAGACATACCCTCTGCTCAGAAGGTATGTGTTTATTTTTTTATTTTTTTTTCTGATGGTTTAATTCAAATTAAACCTCATTCTAAACTTAAGGATATAAAAAATTAAATTTAATCTAATCTAAGTCATTTTTTATCCCTTTTATGACATATTTGAACATATATCAGCTCTTCAAATGGGTTATAGATTTCTCTGATTACTAATAGCTAACATAACCAATTTTCATATATTCAAGGTGGTCCAAATATTTGATTTTACGTAGGCATTACATACATAGGCACAATGAAGTTTGCAAACCTTTCTCTTGTTTAATCATCGATGAAGAGGAGGTGACATTAATGGTTTGTAAAAAATAAAAAAAATAAATAGGAAGACAAACTATTAGGGACCAACTAGAAAAAAAAACTTTTCACTTGAATGAAAATTCTCTTAAATATTTGGTCAATCTTGTACAATTTTTAAAAAAATAATTAATTTTCAGCTCACATTATTTTTTACTACACATAGTGTGAATAAAATATTATACTATACGTACATATGTGAGTATATTCGTATAGGTTGATCATACTTTAAATTATTTTTATCGTGCGTTGTTTCTACATGTGTAATGAAATAATAACCTGTCAGGAATTTTTTACATCATTTTGATCGAAATTCATAAGAATTTGGAATAAAATATAAGTTATTTGATAGACAATATCAAAGATGGATGATCCAAATAAGCTATAAAATTTTTCGCTAAATTATTAAAATTAAATTAATTCAATGATGAGTCATTCATAGTCACTACAACCATTTCCTCTCCAATAACAAAATCCTTATTACATTATTGCCACACACAAGTAGTTTGTGCTGATTAATTAATAAAGCTTTTAAAATATTTTAAATAATAATTTGTTTTAATACTGATGGCACAAAAAAAAATAATAAAGACTTTCATTATTGAAACCACTCTTTTGGTTATAAATATCGCTTCAGTAGTTTTTTTATTCATCTCAAATGATATCCCTTATTTGGGAAGAATTCAAAAAAGGTAGTGGACACGATATATTCGTCCTGTTATTAAGTATAGAAGTTGTAATCCGAGAATGAAATCTTTTCACAAGAACACTGATATAAATATATATATTTTGTTGAGGTTTGCAAAAAATAATGACAAAAAGGAGATAAAATAATTAATCAAGACTGTTCTTTACAGATAAACAAATAAATTATTGTTGTTTTAGGTATGAATAATTATATTCAAATATCACTTGGTTCCACAGCTTCATTCTTTAAATTCGATGTTAAAAAATAAAGTTAAATAAAAATAGTGGTTATGTTCCAATATAATATTTTATATAGTTGTAGGTTGTTGAACCTAAATTTACCACCTGTATAAACACACAACTGAATTATTTAAACAAATAGTACACAATTGCGATATCCAAAAAGGACTACTCATTGTAATGAAATTGCAAGTGTACAATTGAATATATGAAACTCTTTATTTAATTTTTGAAAATATAGTTTTTACATATATATATTATATACAAAAAAAAGAGGGTATTATGGACGTGTAATCAAAATTGAATAGCAACTAAATGTGGTAAATTTTCTAATGATTTTAACAAAACTCATGAAACATATATTGTCAATATTTTTTTATTTAGGTCGAAGTATTTTATAACTTTATAATACGTACTCCAATTTAAAGACTGTAGCTTAGAAATATTCTTGTTGATATATAAGTTTCTTGTTTGACTTTTATACAAGCTAAATTGATGAAAGTGTTAGAACAAGTAATAGTTATTAATAGGGATTTATGAAAATGAGCAAATTCAAATTTGGACCTACTTATTTATTAATAGGATATATTGATAGTATTTTGGTAAAAAAAAAAATTGGCGGCCCACCCCTTTATCCAAAAATTACTTTTTTCAAAACTGAATGCCTATTTTTTTTAGCTCATTTTTAAAGTAATAAGAACCAACTGGCGAGTGTTGTCATCACTGAAGCCCTTTTATAGTTGAAGCAATACCTTTTTAATATTTTAAAATAATAAAGTATAGTTTTATGGTCATACGGTCACAACAAAGGTCTACTCTTTGCAATTTTTTATTTTGGGGTGTGTACTAGGGGGTCCCATTCTTAGGATGATTTTTAGTTCGAGTTTCTTTTGTTTATTGTTGAAAAAAGTTTTAAATGAAAAGTTTTAGTATCAAAAATCCGTTTTTATGGCATCTATCAATCATTTCAAAATGACTTATTTTCACGGCATTCTCTATTCGTAAAGGAATATAAAGATTATAATTAAAGTTATTTTGTTAAAGTTTCCTTGCACGTGAGCTCTTGCACCTTGCCTATCAATATCACATTAGGGAGACTCTTCTTAGCTCTGTATTCTCTAATCTCGTAACAAAGCCATCAAAATATGAAGATAATACTTTGTTTCTACACTTTAAAGATTGCTGGCATAAAATTAACAAAAAAAGAACAGAACAGCACTAGAAAAACGCCACTCAGAATAAAGTCTTGGAAGGATGATATTATTCAATTTTCTCAAAATGAGCTTTTGGAATTATCTGTTATTTTTCTTGGATCTCTTCCAACGGAGTTTTTCAGTTTCTTTCTGTACTCTTGGTGAGTACATCTTGCACAATGGTTGGCTCGAGCAGTATACTCACTACAAATATGGATGTTCCAAGAAGAGTTTGATAGACTATAACACAATCATCTTGTGTTTCATTTGACGCACATTTCTGGAGCTAACTTAGCGATTTGGGTGTTTTTATAACTAAATATTACTTGCTCACATGATTTACAGCTATGGATGCTTCTGTAGTAGCTCGAAGGGACCTTACGTTATTCAAAGAACTTGAATCGCATTAAAACTATGCTATTAAGGAAGTTGGTACAAAGGCGATGAATCCGTAATTATGATTTTATCTGAGGTTACAGTTGGACTTGCGCTATTTGATTACAGTGTAACGAATAGCAAAAAACTCAAGATGATATCAAATATGAAAGGGTTCTCCTAGGCTCTTGGCAAGTTAGTACTAAATCCAGAGTTAGGCAATAAAGCAATAAAAGTTGTTGTGATAATTGAAATTGCTGTATTTATTTATTATTCGTACATTTTGCCTCATTATTATTTTATATTTATTAAAAAACTACTTGAGCCCGATACGTTTAAATTATTGTATGTATTTCTCACAAAGCTCTTTGTAATAAAACGTAAGGTTGAAATTGTCTTAATACATATAGGTTCCTATATGTATATCTCCTAAATTATAAATATGATAAACAACACCACTTTAAATAATTGGCCAAGTACATTTTCTATTACAAAAGTATATAATGTAAGTAAATATATAACACATCGGTAAATAAGTCCCGGGTCTAACTACCAGATGTCACCACTAACAAAAAAAAATTCGGAAGTACAAACATTCAAAAGGCTACTGTCCAAATTTAATGAAGTTTGGTTTATTATTTAACAAGTTACAGTGGTGTAAGTGATGCTACTTTTTTGATTCTTAAAAATGATGGATTCAAAGCAATATCGTGTGTTGATTTATCATTGCTTTTTTATAGGAAAAACACTGTTCAAGCCCAAGCTTGGCTTGAAAAATGTTATCCGGACTCTGCCCCATCAAAAACAACCATCATACGATGGGTTGCCGATTTCAAACGTGGTTGTACGGACACCGATGATGCTATACGCCCTGGTCGGCCAAATGAGATGGTTATTTCGGAAAACATTGAAGAAACCCTAAAACCATCATGGGCAATCCCAAAGTGAAGTTGCAAGAGATAGCTGACACTTTGAACTTATCAGAAGGTAGTGTTTACACATTTGGGTTTGAAAAAGCTGTTTTCCAAATGGGTGCCGCGTTTGCTCACACCAGAGCAAAATCAACAATGAGAAGATGATTCAAAGAACTGTTTGGAGATGTTCACGCGAAATAAGAAGGAACTTTTGCGTCGGTACATCACAATGGATAAAAGATGGATTCACAACTTCCCTCTAGAATCAAAACGGTAGTCTGCTGAGTGGTGTGAAGACAGAGAAAGCTGTCCAAAAACTGAATATATTGGTTTCTTTTTATTTAAAAAAAATGTATCATGCTTGAAAGAGAGTATGTTGATGAATAAAGTTGAATTTTGCTTAAATATTGAGTTTTACTTAGTTTGCCTCGCGACAATTTGAACGATGTCTTATAGAAGTAAATATACGGTAAGTATTATAAGCAAAAATTTGTGGATTCCCGGCGAGTGTAAGTTGTTTGTTTCCTATTTTTTTTTTTTTTTTTTTTTTTTTTTAATTTTTATACCTCTTTTGCAATTCAGAAGTATAAAAAATCTGTATAGCTGCACAAAATGGCCTTAATGCATTTCCATTGAAATATTTTTTATAAATTTATTTAGTATTCAACTTCAAATAAAGTAATAATTACGAGCACTAAGTAATAAACAATCTGTATAACATAAAACCTGCTAATTTCATAAACATCATGTTGTGATATTACATATTTCAGAACCATTTCATTATAATATAGATACATCCATAAAAAAACAAAAAAAAAACACACACGTTTTAAGTCTGTGGTATCTATAATCAGGGTGAGGACAAAAAAATTGGAATCCTCTTTGATGCAGTCAGCCCTGACTTCTAAAAGTCTGACAATGTTACACTTGGCGTCATTCGAAAGAAATGAAAAAATGCTACAGTTTGAGATTTATTTTGTTTTAGTGTGATCAAAAGTGTTTGAGGAACAAGCAAAATGGTAGAAGATGTGCGATCTCCTTCGTCCATAAGTTGATCTCCGACAAAAAGATCTTGAAAGTGGACTCTATTCCGAACAGGAGAATAATCGCTTCTTGGCTGAATCAATCGTTCAAGTCGAGGGAAAATTCAATAGCAAACATGAAGGTCAGATTAAGGTCCTGAGCGTCATGGCATCATACAGTAGTAAGATGCCTCCCTACTTCTTCAAAACCAACGTGAAAGTCAACATAGACGTCTACTAGAAGATCCTCAGGTACCATTCTTGCCATAATTGAAGAGTACCTTCCCAGAGATAACTATGTGTTTATCCAAGAAGAACTTTCACAAGCCCAAGAAGATAAAACATTTTTGCAGGAAGGGCAAGGCTGATTCTTGGTGGCAGACGTCTGCCCTTCTTCCTCACCTGACGTGAACCCCCTGGACAATGCAGGACAAACACGACTTCTTGCTCAAATGTCGATGGCCTGAAGGCCATTATCACGGAGGTATGGAACAACTTGTTATCAGTCTTCCTCGAGGCCAGCTTTACTTCTTATCGTCCCCGTATTGAAGCCATTATTCAGAATGGAGGCAGGCATATTTATTAAAAAGTGTAGAAAATTGTTAAATTACCTACTTCCGCTGAAAAGTTTGCCATAAAAACGGCACAAAAAAAATGTAGAAGTAAAAACAGCTTTTAAAAATTTCTAATTTTTGAGTCCTCACTCTATACATGCCTATAATACCATAAAACTTAATGCATTAGTGCAAGGTCCTGTCTAATGAAGATTATGCGGAAATGATGCACATTCCAATAAAGAGAGTGATTCTAACTTTTTGTACAAAGGTCTTTGTCGATTGAGGAAAGGTGGAAATATTTATAATGTGGATAATTAATTACATTCTCAATTTTTGCACGTCTTATGGATAACGGCATTTACTTTGAAATATATGAAGTAATCACAGTTAATTTAAGGGTTTCGTGTATATATATTTTTTGTGTTTGTATTGTTCTCTTTCATTGTCATCATATAAAATGGAACTGAAAATGCGAAGTGTTTATAATACGTACATAAAACTCCCATCAAAGAATAATTTATTCGTCCGTGTTAAAAGAAAACTCTTATGCTGGAGATACGACAGGGTCTCCTATATTCAACTGATCTCTAGCACATAATTTTAAAAGTATATTATCATATTAACCACCACTGGAAAGCAATCCTGCCATGAATTTAGACTTGTATATAAGTACAGGGCGAGACAACATTATTTCCTTCTTTAAAAGACAAGTTTTGTGAATCAATAAAGTTTTATTTCTGTTTCATAACTATATTACTCATTCAAAGTTAGTTTTGTTTTAAATAGTTTTGAAAATCATATTTATTAGTCCATTGGCCATACATTGAATAAACGGAACATTGGTTTTTGAATACCCAGTTATATTTTCATTTTTTTCGTTCTAATTAAAAAAAATTATTTAAAAGTTTTAGAGGAATAAGTAGGTTTAACAACAAAAAAAAAAAAACGAACATCATATTATATTTTATAATTCTAAATAATTAGTTAGTAAGGAAATAAATATTGGCGATTTTTGAATTTTATAAAATTTTTTGGACTTTTAGGAATAAATCCGGGTTCAATTTGAACAAATGACACAAGTTAGAATTAAGGTATGATTTCATATCAAATAGCAGCACTATTAGCTCTCTAACATAATTAGCTTGACCTTAGTTTGTGTTCAAAAAATTTGAAAAATTCAACTAACGAAAATGAATTGAAAAAAATATTTTTTGTATATTAAAATTTAAGTAATACCACGGATTTCATAAATCTAACGAATAAAAACTCTGGAGCTTAATTGAAATTAGTTAAATTTCATTAGTTATTTCATGTCACGCATGATAAAAAAAAGTGATTTCGCCTCACCTGTATAATGAATATCCCATTTTGTACAAACTTTAACACTCCCAATAGCCATATAATACAGTTTTCTATTTCAAAATCCACATAATGATAAAATTCACCATTTACATGCAATAAAATATTACTTTGTAGCATTGGCATAACCATTGTATTTCAAACTGTTCTGATTCAAACAGTATTGTATATCCATGTTGTCAATTAACTTTGTAGAATGCAGTGTTTATTTTCTGTGTGTCTTCATAACAAAAAGTATCTTCTTTAAAAATAAAACGATATTCAAAAAACTTTATTAAATTTTTTTTTTTAAATTACAAATATTTTATATTTTATTTTACTTTCTTATACCGCATGAGCAAACAGAATAAATGCACTGATGTACAAGTTTTTTTAATAAACAAATAATTGTACAAACTACTAGTATACAAGAATATGTATACACAAGGTGCCACCACTATCCTCGGATATGTGAACAAACAACTCAATAATATCACGGGTATGTATCAATATTCATTGAATGAGCTGTATGTAAACATTTCAAATTTAATAAAATATAGTCACTGATACAATTAATTGGATATTCGCTTAAGCTAATTGAAATTGTATAGACCTAAATGTACAAATTTTGTGTTTACAAAAAATATTTTATAAATGTGGTACTTATATATTATTTTATTAGTTATATGTAAACAAACTCAATACCCTAAGAAATCACCCATTTGGTCTCAATTAGCAGCGATTCAAACTTTTCATCATTAAAAATATCTTCAAGAACAAAGAGACGTTATTTTTAAGCAATTCCACCCGAAGTTGGAATTTGAATAAGGGACATACAAACATTTACTTTTAAATACTTAACAGTTGATTTAATTTATGTTGAGAGTGGGGATCCCAAAACTTGCAGTAGAGTTAAACTACGTTTTTATCCCAGTCATTCTTTATGAAGAGATTTTATTACCAAGCCAAATGACAGCTGAAACCAAAATAACAAGTTTTTTTAATCTCACGTTTCTAATTGTAAAAATATTGGAGCAACAGCAACAAAACAATTCGTGTGCGTTCTCATCCGTGGCAAATTCAGTGCCAAGAAGGCTGTAGAGACAGTTGTCATCTCCATCCTGACTGCCCACATAATCAAGAAGTCTATTACAGCTTCATACAGCCAAGAAGAGCCAAAAAATATTCTGCTACAATATGGCAGACTTCTGGCCAGCCTTTATGTTGCCTTCCCAAAAGCAATGATCTCAGCCCACTTGACTATGGGGTTTGGGCATCTTGGAAAAGAATACCTGCCACACCACCTCTCATTTGGATTTACTCCGAGCTACCATAGTACCATGGAAACGACCTTCATCATCAAGAGCTGTCAATCTGTTCACCAAGGCGTTCTTAGTTAATGAATGATGAGTAGTTAAATAAAAATATAGATAAATATAGTATTTAAACATATCACCAATTTGTTTGGAGTTGTTTTTTCTTGATTCCAAGAAATCCCTTTTTATGTTATTTAGTTATGCTACTGCATGTTTTGGGCTCCCACTCTGTATGTGCATTAAAAAAATATATACATAATTACTACTTGTTCTAAATTGTTTCCATCAACATTTTGTCCGAAAATATTCAGTCTATATCCTGACATTAGTAGAGTAAAAATGATGTAACTCTTCTTATTTACTGTTCAATCTTCTATTAAATAGTAGATAATATATATATTTGATTAAAGTTCAGTAAATTAATACTAGAACAATTAAACAGTTTGTAAGAATATCGTAATTAAGTGTCTACTAAACAAGCTTTTCAGTCTTTCTCAATACCTTTTATACGGGGAAAGTTGATATAAAGAAGATTATTGGGATTTTCAATTTTCTTTTCCTTATATTTGATGTTATTTTTTTACAGCCTATAATTTTGAACAACAAAAGTCTGGAAGAGCCGTTTGGGAGGCCAAAGAGCGTCTCATTTTTTATCTAACATGTTTTAACTCAGTCCTTTATTCGGGCCTGCCCAGTCATAGGGCGGGTCTTATCAGTCCTGGGGATCAGTTCTTAAGACTGTCCGTTATTCGGACTATCAGTACTAGAACTGATCAAAGATAAAAGAGATAAACTTGATTGCTATCATCAAAGACCCAATTTTTTAATTTTTAGGACTGATATGCACGATTAAACTGGACCAAATTATTCAGACCTAAATAAGGACTGACAAAACACTAATTTGAACTTAATGAAATATATCTGAAAAAGGCTCAAAAATGTACCCAAGTTGTTTAATCATTATTAACCACAAATGATTGTATAAGATCCTGAATTTTCCACGAAATATAGCTACCTAAATATTCTATTTGCTACTCTCTAAAAAAAGGAGGGAAACAGTTTTAATTAGTAAATTGGGGGAAAACCTCGATTCATATAAAACATAATATAGGTATAAGTATGATGTAGAGATTTAATTTCATTATACATAAGAATGACTTATTTCTTTTTTCAATTAGGTTCGTTACTTTTTAAGGTGGGACTACAGTTTAAATATTTGTAGAGCACATTTGTTCTTTCTAAGACAATTCTTTTTAACTCTATCAGAAGAACATATTTTATTGTTGTTTGTGGTTTTTTCGGGATGTCGATCATTCGAAGACTTATATTTTATAGGAGGGGGGCAGAGTGGATGAATAGACCACCTCTGTATCTTAAAATACTCTCTCGCCCACAAAGCCCAAGGAGTATGCATACAGTAAGTTATGTAATCAACATCATAAAACATAAGGTGGAACGGAATAAGATGAATCACTTTGTAATCGGGCAAAAAATAATATAAAGTATTCAAATTCAAATGTAATACATTCAAGTTGAATAAAGAAGATTTGTATTAATAAAAGGAGAAAAAAAATACATAACTAGGTATTTCATTCAAAGCTCCAATTACATTACATTCTTTTTTTAAAACTCTTTCTTATGTTAAATAATATTTACTGTATGCCACCAAGTTGATGTAGGTATAATAACTCTCCGATTAGATTCACTCAATTATTATTTTTATCATAGTTAAATGAATATAACAAGTTATTCGGCTTAGACTACTTTATATATCTTTTTGTACCCATCTTCAGAGTACATACAATACATGTATTGTAGGACCAAACAAAGAACTGAACTGTTTGCTGTACATAAAAAATATACACATATTTTATGATTGATTAAATATTTTAATGTAGTTACTTATACATATGATACTTATTTAAAAAAAAAAAAAAAACATTCGAAGATTGATTCCGTGATGCTCTTTTTAATTTAAAAACTCTACTTCTTGTCGAGACTCTTTGAGCTCCAAAAAACAGTTTTTGTGTTTTGAGGGTAGAATTAGTCCCCCTATATGATTTTTTCCCCAACCCGAAAATCAACAATTTTCAAATGAGGCACCCATGCAAAGTTTGAGCCTCCTAGGTTCAACAGTGTTGGCACCCATGAAGGGCATTCACAAACTATATTTTATATAAACAAATATACAGATTATAAAATTCACACATGATATGCATCTATATATGTAGGTAGTTATTATCAATATATTATTCTTGTATGAATAAGTAATAAAATATGTACATCTAACAGTAAGGGTTATATTTTTATCCAAATATGTTTCATTTATAAAATGTAGAAAAATTAAATTAACAACACAACAAAATATACCTTGGCCAAACTACATGGTTACTTAAACAGATAACAATTACGTGCAAGCTAAGCTTGTATGATGTAAGTACAAGTATTGGGTATTTTTCCATACATATATCCTTAAAATAACTCAACAAATAACTACTCTAAAAAACAAAAACAAAAAAAGAACCCTTTCTTTTCATTTGTATTGAAGGAATAAAAAATATCATATTTTGTTAATTTTTGATAGAGTGTATATTTATAAATAAACATAACTCGAAATTATTATTTGAATATATTCCAATATCATTTTTGTAAAAATTCCTATCAAAACTCGAGCTGTGAGTATTTCTTTAAGTCGAAACATAAATATGATGCATGATGTATCTACATAATATATATTACTATCGTAAATTACGTACAAAATAATTCAACTACATTTAAAAAAATTAAGATTTTTTCTGTCATTTAAAATTACCTTTTAAAAATGTTGTAGTTTCAGTATCATAAACGAACGAAACATTTCAATTGAAAAATCTTTTTTTTTTCATACTCATTTTAGGAATTTCTAAGGTCATAGAACTGAGTCAATCTCTCTTATATAAAATGAAATATGTAATACATAAATTATAATTAAAAGGAAGTAAAGTAAAAAAAGTTTTAAAATACCTCACAACATATATTATTTTGTTTCTTTTATGAATATGTAAGTATATACTTAGTACTCTTGGAGTATAGCCCAATGAGTATATGTTTGTGTAAAAAAAGTTTCATATCAATCACTTATTTTGTGCTCCGTAGCTAAATATAACTTCTTGCTTATAAAATATTTGTATTTGTTTATAATTATAGGTTCTACTCAAGAAATTATGGTTACATCTATTATACATAAAAAAGTCTAGTGAAGGAGAATGTTTAAAGAAGAGGAGGTAGTTTCTTTTGATATCATTCTTATATGCATGGGTGCCTCAAAATAAACAGAATCTCAAAAAAAAAAAAAAAAAAAAAATGATGAAAATTGATAATTCATAATAATGCGAATTTTTCATCTTCATAAGTATAAATGTCTTAATGTTTCATCGACATATTTAAGTCAATTACATTAGTCAACAATATTTTGTACTTGGATTGAAATGTTGTGATCCTAATTGCATTTAATCTCGATAAATATGGAAATGACCTTAATAATCCGAAAAATCTAATATTATCACATACAGAGTGCAACATTTCAAATACTACTATCAAAGCTTGATTTCGTTTAATTTTATTTAAAAAAATATTTTTTTAAGCAATAAGGATTAAATATATTTTTAAATATTCGTATTTTAAATGTTCCTTCAAAAAATATATGGTCTATCTTCACTTTACTATGACCTTTATCATTATAATCAAGAATGATATTTTGAATAGATCAAGTAAATAATCTTTATCTTTGCCAAATAAAGAGGGAACCTGCTCAATCCAACTTAGAAGGACCTCAACTCTGTGTGAAATCCGTGAACTTATCAACACAGAGGCTCATGCAATGCACCCAATTCAACAATAAATTAAAGCAGGATCTGTGTTAGAACAAGAGTGGCTTCAAAATCTTAAACATCTACAATCAAAAATTTAAAATTATGGAGATTATATTTCAAAATTAAGAAAAGAATGTGAAAAAAGATAAATTCGCGTTCCTTACAGTGAACCCTGAAAAATTCATTTCTGACGTTGGTACAGGATACGATACTATGTGAAAAAGTATACTGAGTATAATGAATATTTTGACATAAAGGTACATATGTGGCAGAAAAAATGGAAAATGTTTAGGAAAGAGAAGAACGGAATGAATTAAACTATTATGGAGATTATGCAGAGCAAGGTTCAAGCTGAATTAGCACAAACCCTCTTGCTACTGTTGCAAAATGGAATGCCCTTTTGGGTCTCATCCTATAGACTTTTCTTATTCATTAATTCTACTTAATATTTTAGTATTTTAATGATTTACATAATATTCGTAAGGCCTCTCTATTAGATATCTACTCATTCACAATAAATAATAAAGAAAAGAAAAGAAGAATGATAAATTTATTACACTTCTAAAGAAATGGCCTTGTATTTAATCTTTGTTGTTACACGACATTTTTTTTAGATACTTCAAGAAAATAAAAAAATATACAATCAGAAAGATGTTTCAACTTTAAATAAGTGACCTATAGGCCAGAAAAGCCTAAATTTCGACCTATTGAAGTAATTGTCATGTTTCCCATTATAAAAAATCAAGAACAAACCATCTCTATCAGAGTAGAATTCAAAGTTAAAAACTTGTCAAATAGTGTAATAAGTATTATATTAAATTTTTGTATTCATTGAAATTTTATGAAGCACCTTCAACAGATTGATCCGAATAATTTATCCAAACAAACCGAAGATAATTCCTTGATTATTTTTTTAAGTACAGTGGTAGTCTCGACTTCTTTCGAGAAAGATCATTTTTGTATGCTTCTTACAAGAGACATATGCACAATTTAAACCAGGGGTTCCCAATTTTTTTTTTAATTGGCGCCCCCTAGGCTTCAATATAAACTTCCGGCACCTGAAAAGGGATGGGTGTATTTGGTCCTTCTACCAAATTTGATGTTTGAAAAGTAATAAAATATATATTTACCTTATTTCATCGTACTGGATATAGGTCAGATATTTTTTTTTTTTTTGTAGCCAAAAATGTTGGGATGACATTTTGAACTTAATAATGAAATAATGAAT
The DNA here is from genome assembly GCF_016086655.4 of Lepeophtheirus salmonis. NCBI lineage: Eukaryota > Metazoa > Arthropoda > Copepoda > Siphonostomatoida > Caligidae > Lepeophtheirus > Lepeophtheirus salmonis. The sequence continues at coordinate 22,623,335 of NC_052143.2, forward strand.
GAGTATCAATAATGAACTACAATAATAGGATCTCGATATATCGTACTTCTATCCTGATAATGTTCAACATATTCATTGCTGCTACTATGTTATCACAATTTTTAATTTTGTAGATCAATTTTTTAATGTAATAATATGTAATCATCGCTTTTTTGCCCTACCACCACCCTCCCCCCATTGCCCCTTTTTGCATTACCGCCCCAACATCTAGGCAATATCCCAGGGGGTGGTATCGCCACCTTTGGGAAATGTTTATTTAGACCTATTCAAAAATAAACTTTTTGTGATTTTTATATGTTTCTGCATTTTTCCCCATTGTGTAAGATGTGAAAAGCTCGAAAATCATTGGACTTACATTTGTCCTATGTACCCACTTGAAATTCAAAATGGTTTACCCTTTATATTATATTAAATATTTTCTTAGACTGTTTAAACTAAAAAAATGTAGATTCCACATTTTTTAATTGTTATATAATATGTAATTTAGTGGAAAGCTAACAATAATTTAGTAACAAACAAACAAGGTACAATTTTTTTTATTGTTATTTTTATTGGTTAAATGGAGTTACACTTATTAAGTATACGTAAACATATGAGTATTACTCAACTGACATTTTTGCAAGGAAACAAAGAGCGCAATGAGAAAGGGGAAGTATATGGTACTACAAAAGAGCATTAAACATGGAAAATATATTAGCAACATTTAAATTCATTTATGTTTGTTTAATATGCATTTTTAAGTACTTTACGTAAAAAATAACAGAGATTGCTTACTTCAAAGCAAGAAGTTAACACCACGACGACCAATAAAATAATGGACAAAAAAGAAGAAATATTACACACAACAACCATTATTTCTTTTCTATTCTTCAGAAGTAGTATTTTCATAACAATGATGTCAAATCTAAGAATGAAAAATACTACATCTATCTTTGAATATTTTCTTTTTCAGAAGCGACCAAGATTTGAACCTATGCACATTGATTTCAAAAGAATAACTTCTTTTTGCACGGGCACTGTGAACATTTTAAAACGTAACATTTTATAATTTGTTTCCTTGTATGGTATTTATTTCTTTATAAATATATATAGTATATATGTATATATAGCTTAAATATTGAAAAAATTGACACTGCCAATTCAGTTTATTGTTCGAAAATGTACCTTTGTTTATTTATTTATTTTTAAATAAATAACCATCGTTTGTCCTCACAATATCTCTTATTTTGAAAGAAAGGATCTTATATATCATACTTTAGAATCCTTCGAATAATGCATTCTTAACAATATGGAGAAACAAGCCTCGAAGTTAAACCCAATGCATTGTTAAGTAAAATTTTATTTACAGCTTTGCATAAGTTCGGAATTTACTTAATAAATCATAATGAGTAGATTCGATAACCAATTTACATATATCGTGAAGAAAAAAGGATTCATTTTTTTAATCAATCAATAAATAAAAAATATTAAATTCCCAAATCCAAAATTTTGCTTTATTTGATAGCACTTTAAAAGTAACATTTCCTTATTAAAAATAGGGAGAAAGTGGGACTAGCCAACAAAAAATTTAGTTTTTGACATATTAATGAACTTGTAGAAGTGAGATTCATAGGTTATGCAGTGTATATGCAGGATATGGTATCTGTTTCATAAAGCAGATAATGGTATTTTAGCCGGAATATCAAATTTAGTGTTGTCCATTTTTGGGTGGGCATGTTGACATAGCTCTGTTGCAGTTGATTCGGTAGTTATTATCGATAAATAATACTTGTGAAAAAATAATAGTGTTGATGGGTTTAACTAAATTTACTTAACCAAAAATTATTGCATTCGTGATCATCTTTTTATTTCCAAGCATTTCAACAATAAGTTTTATGTATTTTTCTTTACTCATAAACAGGCTTGGACCTTATCATACTTTTTTCGTTCATCCTTTTATTTTTCAAATTTTTTTTGTTCTGCCGTTCACTAAGTAATTTTTTTCAGTTCATTCCTTCATTTTTTTAAACGCAACGCTGACCACTTGATCATTTTTTTCTTCAAATTTAGTTCATTACGAAAAAAAAATTACTTGCAAGATGTCTGTTTTAAGGTACATCAAATGATATAACTTAATCTTTAAACTAACACCATTTTTATTTCCCTCCACAGAATTCGCCTAAAGTGCATTCATGGAGGTTGTATAGTTAGTTATACACTAATTTATGGTACCTTCAGCGACCCTTGAAGGAAAAAAGTATTCGTGTGACCAAACAAATTTTCACAAAAGTTGATCTCTGGTTTTGGAATAACAATGTATTTGGAGAACCATAAACTAGGATGGAAGAAAGGAAAGTTTTTCGATGAACACCGTTAAAAGATTTCTTCCATTAACTGTTCAATTTTTTCGATCCAGTGCTCATGTGTTGAAAAATAAACGGAAAGCAATAACTGCACTTATTTGCCTTCTCGCAAAAAATTTAAAAGATTATTTTTTACCCAATTTTTATATATTTCTTTCTTTTTCCAAATTGATCTTTATTCATATTAAAAATATGTGGATCAATGTAACTGCATATTCAGAGAATTTAAATAATATGAATTTATTGAATTTTTTATATACTTACATAAGTTAGCAATGTTGCTTAAAATTAGACTATTCAGCCAATGCCTACAAGTAAAATAGTTAATCAAACATAACAAATAATACTGGCACACAATAATTATGATTTATCGGCAAGCCCAGCAAGATGATTGTTTTTATGGTATTAATATTTTCTGCCTTTCATTAAAAGAAGCAAATTCTTTTGAAAATAAAATCAACACTCGGAATTAGTAAAAAAGTACAGTTAAAGATTTCTCTACAATCCTTAAAGAGATAACTAAAAAAAACTTTGTTGAAATCGGAAATTGAAATAGGAATTTCCATCCTTCAACAACTGCAAAAAATATTGTCCTGTCAGAGTAAAGTCTCAGCATTTCAAACTTCTTAAAAAACTTTTTACATAACTTGTTAATGAATCACTACACGAAGCTAAAAGGATGTAAACGATACCTTACCCTATTACTATTACTTAGTAAAGAATTCGTTCTTAAATTAAATACAGAATCCCTGTACTTTATTTCGATTAACAACTGTCCAAGTTGTAAAGATAAATGTCTAAAACTGTTTGTTAGATTAGGATTAAACATGATTACTCACTGTAATTACTACATTCAAATTTTAATGCATTTAAATTTCAACTTCAATTCTGATTTTTTATTTTATAAATCCAAAAGGGTTTAATGGAACTTTATTTCTTTTATTTCCTGCAATTATGAACAATCAAAGGGAATAACTTGATTCACTGTTTTTAATCTCAATTTGAACCTCTCATAAAATAAAAATAAAAAATGACATTTTGAATTGAATTTTTGAAAGAGTTTAAAAGGAAAAATTGGGATAAAAATTCTTGTATAATTTTAACATTTAATATTTTAAATATCGTTTCATCTGTAAAATATTATATGTCAAAAATTTTCAACCATTTTTTTAAACTCTTTGGAAAATTTTAAATCTAACTCTAAAATTTATGTAAAAAAAAGTTTTTTGTCTATTCTAAAATTTGGCATTTAAAAAATTTTTTTTTATTGAATTTAATTTACAATGTCAAGTATAATAATGGACAATTTTAAAAATTGAAATAACAGTAGACAAATGATAATGAATTAATTTACCAATAAAGAATACAAAATAAAATGAAACAACTAGGATATTGATTCCTCCATTTTTATACAACGCTCAGTCATGCATATCAGCCCTAAAACTTATAAAGTTCTGTTTTTAATGACGTCATTCAACTTTCTTTCTTCTTTTTTTAATCAGTTCTAGTTTTACTGACAGTTTGAAAGCCGACAGACTTAAGAACCAATACTAAGACTGGACTCGGCCGAATAAATAAGTACTGGTATCACACAAATATATTTTCTAAATCGAGGATTCAATATTGCTTGTAGTTTCTGCATTGATTGTATGTAAAAGAAGAGTGCAGGGTAGGAATAAAAAGGCCTCACATATACTTAGATTCGGAAGAAACGGTATTATGGGCCTAATAACGCCCTCATTGAAGCCCGCCGGTATTTACTTGCGTGATTATCCATATTTAACTATTTAAAAAAGTATATATTCTTCTACAATTTAAAAAGCCGAATTAATATACTTTTTGGTATCTGAAATCCAAATGATGGCGTATTAAGAAGAAGAAAAAAACAATATTCTTGGATTGATTAGGCTCTTTTTGAGATTAAAAAGAGTATTGGGATCCGAATCATCTTCCGAAATTAAATTATTGGAAGTTGAGGTACGAAAGGAGTTTTTAAGATGCCAAAACAGACTCTGATAAAAATAAGTTGATACAATTACGAGAGGTTTGGGCTTTTGGTACCTCAATATGTGGCCGCCCTTCTCTTTAGACGCAAACACCTTGGACTACTCTATATAAGCTTGTCTGGGGGAGAGGGTTTTAGCTACTCCTCACAGGAGTGTACAAACTCTAGAGGCTTCCATCAAGAAGTAGTGTATCAAGCTAGAGGCTGACTACATGAACATAGTCAAGGTCTGCAAGGGAATTAAGCCCCGTATATAGGCCACTATGAGAGCTATAGGCTTACAAATTGAATAAAAGTTGTGCCAAGTAATATTTTAAGATGATTTTGTAGAATTAATTTCCTCACAAAACCTCTTGATTAAAATTTACTCTTGAAAATTTGAAAAAAATAAAATGTGTAACGCTAGATAACATCAATCCTGTATATGTATTTATTTATTTTCAATAAATACGAAATATAATATAGAGGTCGACTGAAAAGTTAGTCGGCTAATATAGTAAACCTATTTATTGGCAAAATTCGATTAATTTATTTGATGTACCTACCTTCAATGGCGATACAACGATAATCGTGGTCATACAATTTTCCCATGGTATTTATTGTACAATTGCTCTTTAGTCTCAAAACAGGCAACAGTTTCTTTTATTATCTTTTCAATACGTTTAATTTTTTTCACCATACATTCTTTTAAGTTCTGCATACAGAAAAAAGTCACTGGTTCCAGATATGAAGAATATTAAAGATGAGGCAGCCATTTGTACCCTCATCCCGGCAATTATGACATTGTTTTCATTGTTTCACAAGAGGCTGAAAAAGCAATTATGTCTTTTCCCATTGGGCTATAATCGCAGTAAATAAAATTGCATTTTGGCGTTAATCAATAAAAATTAAAGGACTCTCATTCCAGAATACTCATTCTATAACCTTGCCAGCAACTATTGCGTCACTTTGCACAGCTTTCTCATGTCCAAATATTTATGCACAATATGACCGATACGGTAGTTTGATATTTTTAGAATCTCAGATATGTCGATCAACTTCAGTTTACGATCATTCAAAATGATTTTGTGTACTTTTTTGATATTTTGGTTGGTAACTGCGTCTTTCGAACGTCCACAACGTGCAGTCTTTGATACTCATCTCACCCAGTTTAAACTTAGGAATCCATTTTTCAACTGTTGATTTCCCTGATGCAGAGTCCAAATAATGCAAATCAAGACAAGTCTTATCTTCAGTAGTCTTTATTATCCATATATAACAATTACAAAAAATTTTGAATTTTGTCCAGATATATCACAAGCCAAATGACCGACACCTAAAAAACTTGTACATGTATAGTTTAACGATTAATACTAACTAATCATCATAATATTTAATTCTAGTGTTGGCATCTATGTGTTAGCATACGAGCTTTTCAACAACCTCAGATATTTGTTTTTATAATTTAAAAAATAGATGTTTTGTTAAATTAAATTTTGTTTCAAACAATTATTCATCTTTAACAATCACAACTAATAATAATAGCCATCAAAAAAGTGATGTTGTTATATGTTTGCAAATATTAGACATAATATGTTTATTGAACATATTCATAAGCAAAATTGAAAATACATCTTTTTTTTCCCCACATATTATCAATTTGGCAAAAATGTAAGATAAATCATACATACATTTACCTATGGTTGAACATCCAATCAATATACTAGAATACCACATATCTACAATTAATTTTTTTTTTGTTTGTTTTACTCTTCGTAAAGCATTTTTCATAATATGTATTTAGAAGACACCTCATCAATTACTTACATACTTGCGTAAAGCTATCTTGCATTTGCATATAAATAAGTATATGTACATAAGTTTAATGTATTTTACATAGAACCCTGCATCAATGTAAAGAAAAAAAAAACAAAAAAAACAAAACAATAACGAATTACTACTTTGATATATGTATGAAAAATAATTATAATAATAAAAAGTAGAGAATTATAAATACGCCAATAATTCAGTCATTTTTTTCTCTAATTTTTTGAATTTTGTAACGCTATCTTCCCTAAGTGATTTTCTAGTCTATTACAATTCCTGATGAAGTTTTTCTAATCTCCAAGGAGACAGAGGACATCATAGATAAGTATATACTGCTTGAAGTCTTGGATGTCATGTAAGATCACTTCAACTTGTGTGCCACACAGTAAGATATACATATACTTATGTATAGACGAAGTATTTTCAAAAAGTAAGTTTACTTTTCAAATTTCGCGGGCAACGTATATATGGTATGCTGTTTTTTTAATGTTAGTATATTCGAAAAAGAGATATATTTATTGTTTAAAGCTATATAATAAGTTTATTTGAATTGTGAGAGGCATAATGGTTAGAAATATTTGTGTGTTCGGCGATTTTTTGCTATGTGTCCTGGGCTCTTCCAATTGGACGATTGGGCTTTGGGTTCGTTATCATAACCATATAACCATGATATGTTACTAGTTATGACCTTTTTTAGCAAATCAGGATCATCATCAATGTCTGTCAATAGTTCATTAGCAATGTTCATGGGACGATCACTTTGTCAAAATTAAGCAGTTTTGGAACAAACTTATCTGACACTTATATCATGCCCAAAAAACACGACAAAATTTCATGGCACAAGCCAACCAATATGGCAATATCCTCAGCAATATCTATGATAGTCATTTAACTATTTTCAAAAACAATTTTCTGTACTGCTTCATTGTTTTCAGTGTGCTTGGGTGTCAGAACGAGGCCTGTTATTAGCATCTCCCCCGCCATCTTGGAAGAGTTTGTGCCTCTGATAAACTTTTTTTTTACTCAGAACAGTTTCAATATATGTCATTGTCAACATTTCAAAGGGTTTGGGAGGAGTCATTTCATGTTTGATAGAAAATTTCATACAAATTCTTTTGATCCGTGTTTTTCAATAGCAAAAAATCACCGAACGCACAGAATAATTTAACCTATTTTGCTCTCACAAACAAAATTTAACATTTATATAGGGTAAAACAATAAACACATGTTCTTTTTCGAATGGCAAACATGATAAAAAAAATCCAGCATACAAAATATATATTTCCCTCGAAATTTGACAATTCACTTTACTGCTTGAACACATCTCGTATTTTTTTGAAAGTCAAGAACGAAAAAAATAAGATAGTTTATTTTAAAATAGACAATTAACCCATAAATACACCCAGCAATAGCTGACGTCAACATAAGTCTATAACTACCACCTAAAAAAAACTTGGGGACACTGTATATGTTTGCTCCTACATCATAATTTATCTTTCTATCACGATTTTGAAGACAGTGACAGCGGACAGTTGATATTCCAATATCGAAATCTTTTAATAATAAGTGCAACGAAGCGGCTCTGCGCCAACCCAAGAATATAATATTTGGAGTACAAGGAGAAGGATCGATTTCGACACAATCTATTACAATTACTCGAATAAGTTTCCACATAGGATTAGACAATAATTCGAGTTTGTAGAGTATATTTCTATTTATATATGTTTATAGTAATTTTCTGTTTCAGGAGATAATGAATTTGATAACATCGAAGTTTTTCTTCAAGATATCTATTAGTTTCATATTGTAAACATACCATATAGTTGGAGTAGGTTCCTTTTTTTTTTTTGATGTAGTCGGAGTTGGAAAATATCTACCGCCTTTCAATACAAAAATTTTTATAACATCTGTAAATAAAATTTATTCAGAATCAAAGGCATACATTGAGTGTACGTTAAGCATTTTTTATATGGTTATAAATTATAGGTATTAATTTATAAAATTTGAAAATCAACTCATTTATTAGTATGCTTCACAAATTTCAAAACGTGCTCTATAGTTTGACAATTCCCCAACATCTCTAAAGTCTAAATTATGAGTTTGAGTAGAGCTTGGCGATGCCATTTGATTACTTAGTCTCGTGAATAGTCCATGTCATAAGAGTTAATTGTAACGTTGCTGTGAGAAGTTGTTTGTTCTGTTGTTTCTCGGCATAAATTACGTTCAGAAAATTATGAATGTATTAGGAATAGATGGATTTTGATCCATTTCATTTGTTTTTCATCTTGCTAAATATCTTATATTCCAAATATTTTTTTTATACCTTGCACAATTATTTACTTCTATTAAACTAATGACTACCAATAGCTCTAAATTAAATCTATATTTTCATGATCTCTATACTCAAAACTAGCTATAAAGGTCATAAAATATATTATTAAAAAATTGTGTGTTGGAGTCAGAGTTTGTGAAATTCAAGATACTGGAGTTGGTGTCGGGCATTTTATGTACATACTATGCAGTCCTGAATTATACTATAAGTGTTCATGGTAGATACAATAAAAAATCGTAGTGTTTTACTTAATGAGATGGGATAACATGTACCCCAGTTTTATCAACTTCATTTTCCCCATATGAGGTTGATAACCATACATACCTATATTTTAAGGACTTGATATTCAACTTTAACACAAGTATATTTATTGTTTGGCCTAAACCAAGAAGTCAATGTGTCACAGATGCATTGTCGTCAATGAAGGCCCCAAAGAGTCTACTCCTTTTTTTTCAATCAAGCTCAAATACTTATATAAACAAAACATATAAAAGGACAATAAACTGGTTTTGAAAGATAATTGTATACCTATAAACTAGGAGTGCAAGAGAGATTTTAATACACTTACCATTAATGAATTCGACTTCATAGTATAAATATCAAATATTTACTTAAATAAGTACATATGTTTGTACTTATGTTTGAAATTGTTTATTTTTTGGTATTAAGAATTTACACTTCCATGACGCGGGTTTTTTTTGTTCATCAAGTCTACTTAGAATGGAGTATGAGCGACATAGGCTTTGTTAGTTATAATGACGTAGACCAATAAAATATGTAAAATACTTTAAACTACGCAATAGTTTGAATATCCATGTACTTGTATGCATTTTTGCTCTGCAATGCAAAAAAAATAAAAATAATAACCATTATATGTAGGTATATGTGATTAAGCGGTTTTATATATAAAATGTATTTTTTACAAAGAATTACATTTCTTGTTTCATGAAGCGAAGTAACGGGGATCTTTTTTTTTTTTGACAATATCTAAGGTTTTTGAAATAGATATTTATATTTTTTTATTAAAGGATATATTATGAAGTTGAATAAAATTATGTATTTAACAAAAAATAAAAATAAAATAGGAATCCATTAATCCTGAGTGAGTTAATAATATTAAAAAAACTTATAAAACATTTTTTTTGAAAGTTTGACTCAGGTTTTTTGAGTAAGCTTCAAAGATATTTTTCTTTGAACTAGACATAAACTCAATCCAGGCTAGTGAAAATATGAATAGTGTTTATCATTTTGATACTATTACAGCCAATTATGGGGTATTTTGGTTTCATGGATTCCGTTCCTGTAATTTGTATGTGGATCACGCTCTGGAAAGCCGATTGTCAAAAGTTTTGACAAAATAATGGAAATCGTCAAGTATGCACTGTTTTAATTGCCAAGAACATAAACATTAATGCAAAAAAGATTTAAAAATCCATTAAAAAAATCATTGTTACCTATAAAATAAAAACAAAATATTATTATTTTTGCAAAAAATAATGGAAAACTAAATTATTATAAATTCATAATTAGATCAAATTCTCTCAATGTATTTTTTCCCCTTTATAAAATGCTTAAATATGTCCATTTACTATGTTTCTTGGATATTTCCAACATGGTAACTGATGAAATATGTTTTTTGTTTTATGCATTACCACCTTGTATCGATTTTGTAACCAAATTAAGTAATTTATTGGCTACTCTGTAACACCATTTTCAAAGAATTAAAATGAAGTCTAAAGGAGCAGTAGGTTATAAGTGCATGTTTTTGACAAAATAAAAGCAAACGTAGGAGATTAACTAATATTTTATAAGTTATTTGAGATATCTATGTAACTATCCTTCAATAATTGTTATTTAATTAACTAAAGTAGTTTTGATATAAGGATAAAAAAATATATATGAAAATGTGTAATGTTATTAAAGTATTATATAAATATTTTGTTATTAATATTTTTTTTTTTTGATAATATAGGAACCTATTATGCAATCTTATAAATTTTCAAAGTAAAAAAATTAAACATAAAACATTTAATAAATAATGTACAATTACAAATAAAAAAATGTTTATTAACTAACTTCAACTATACGAGAGTAATATAATGTCATTCTATGCTTTCATAAAATGATTTCCTTAGTCATCAATCAAGTATTGAAAATTTAGAAGTTTGTAAAGTCATTCGACTTTCCATAATTAATAAAATTTGGAATGATCATCCTGAATACATCTAACATATAAAAAACACGGCAGTGTAGGATTTTTTTCGCTCTATTGAAAATATGAAATCCAACACATTGTAAACTTTTGACCTCGGTGTTTTCTCCCAAAATTTGATGAGCCAATATTTGTAGATATGGTTAAGGCATCCATAGACAAAATGTTTTTAATATTTTTATTTTGTAATATAAAAGAAGTGTCGGATCATTTCAAAACTTGCCCAATTATTAATTTGTTATACGACAGCAGAAATATAACTACATGCTTTTTTTAAAGCTTTATGCAAAAAATTATTCTAATGATAGCATGTTTTGTTCCACATGACCAGGATAGAAAATACTCCCGAAAATCAAAAATGGTGCCCACAATTTTCAACTTATTTTGGGAAGATTTTTCAAAAGTGTCTTGCCAAGAAATAACTTTCACTGCACATTTGTTTCCATCAGTTTTGGTTCTTTAAAATAAGTGTGTGCATGTTTTTCTATAAATACATACTTATATAGATACTGCGTATCTATATAAAAAGTGCGGAAACTAGGACTCATGCACACGCCTAAGTCGACAACTCGCTCTCGGAGTTTTTATTTCGAATTAAAAAATTCTGCGTAAAATCTCTGTTTATTTCTTTCACCATTTCCTTGTAACCTTGAAGTGATGAATTCCGCCTGTTAATGCTGTTCTTATGGAAGTGAAGGGAAGAGAAGATGTTGTCAACGATTATGATGACAAAAATAAAAAGCTTGTATAAAAAATCCGGATATTTCAAAACTATGCTTATAAAATCAAAATTAAATTGAGGATAATACTAACATATAATAAATAACCTCAACAATTATTCAATATTCTGTTTGTCTCACTATTTCTTAACATATAGTTATATTTTGATAGTTGTACTAATTCTTTTGCGTATTAAAACATGCAACTGTTTTTACTTTGGATTGTTTTCATAAGTAGGTGTGGGCAAAGCTTATATATAAATTTATTCTTTTGTTTTATTTTTAAAATGGTACTTTCATTATGGTTTTCTATTATACTTATAATATTTACATAAGGACACTGTATACTCAAAAAACTCAATAATTTTTTTATCCTTTTCTTTTTTTAAAAGACAGTGTTGTTTTGAGTTAAGGGGGGATATCTTTCAAATTTGAGGAGGTACGTCATCAACAGAATCAATAACTTTATAGTGTAATGACACTAAAAGTAAAGGTTTCAGAATAAATTTAATATAGTTTCGACTTAAGTGAGTCAGCACCCCCGTACTACCGTAAAACCAAATTGTACAGTCAAATAAATTTACCGAAATGTGTCCTTGAATCTTTGAAAAACACACAAAAAAGAAAAGAAAAAGAATGTAACAAATCGTAGTTTGATGAATCTGATGCTAATATATTGTAACTAATTAAATGAGCAAACTTTTTCAATATAATGCGTTCATTAAATGTATTCAGAAATTCCCTATGTTTTCATATGACAACAAAGTCCATATAATCGTAATTTACAACACACGTAATGTCAAATAATAAATATAAGTTTGTATTTCCCTCATAATGTGCGACTAGTATTTTAAGAATTTTTAGAAAATTATCTTGGAAAATTGAAATTTAATCTTTGGTCGTGTTAAATAAATGTTCCAAAATAGTCTTAGTTGTAGCTATAAAACCGTTTACAACAGTTAAAGGTAATAGTTTCTATATTTCTTCTATAGTTTATAGTGAAAATAATACCAAAAAAATAGTTGGTACACATGTACATATATATCAGAAAAAGCCAGTACTGTTACTGGAAGAAAAATCAAATCTTAATAACGCTTATATATTTATATAAATATTTAACATAACATTATGTCCTAGGATCTCTTAGAAATCCAGTAACAAATTATCAATATTGAAAGAATGTCATACAGACATGGAATCATAAATTATGAAAGTACTTAGATTAATGTTAGTATATTATTCACTTTTATTGCAACCTAGAATTTTGCATATTTAGGAGACTGCAAATGTAATTAATTAGCTCTTTAAAAACTCCAAAATAATGAAACCTTTGTTTGGAAGATTATTGAATTATTTATCAAAAAAAAAAATTGTATGCATTGAAAAGCAACAAAGCAATTCTCGTTTCTTATGAAGATGTTAGATGGTTAAAAATTTAATGGAGGCAATGAAACAAAGTTTTTTTTCCAGCGGCATTATAAAATTCAACAACCTTTTATCATCATAAAATATTTACAAACTACAATTTTGGAAACAATAATTTGAAAACATGTAATTTCAAGTCTGAAATGGATATTTGAAGCCGTCATGAATGCTTATTAATGTTTAATAAAAATACTTACGTAACTTCATTTTTTTAATGAAACCTATTTACAAAATCAAAGTTTTGTATAATTTTGTAAGATTAATTTCCTAACGACGTAATAATTTTATCATGAACTTACATATTAAACTTGTTATATATATATATTGATTTTATATTCCTAGTTAATATCATATTGTATATAATGAACGCCTAAAAATTGACATTCATATTTGTGTTTTTGTTGATATGTCTCCTAACTGACAAATTTTAATAAACAGCATTTTTTTAATATATTATATAAGTGATTCTCAAACATTGTGCGTACCACAGGAGGAAAAACATAGAGGATAAACGGGATTAACTATTAAATTATTTGCACGTAGTTATGTTTTATAAAATTATAAGAGGTAATTAATTTAAGCTAAGAATTCCGTTTCAAAAGAAAATTGATAAATATGAAAGAAACTACTTCGAGGTTATAAAACTAAACAAAATGTCACAACTCAACATTGAGTGCAACCACCACACTCCAATAACTGTTTCTCACGCAACAATAATTTGTTGATATTCCACAAGAGTACTGGAGCTCAACTCGTAGGAACTTGCAATAAAACGAAGATATCCAAATTTCTTTACTCTTCCCTATCCGAATTCGCTCAGTTCGGTTTTTGTGTTAACAAAAATTTTCATGTCAAGATCTTTCTAATAAAATCGATCAGTGTCATGTTATTTCTTGGCACTGACATTCTCCGGTATATCCACAAAATCAGAAAGTGTTCGATACTTTACTCTTTTCAAATTAAAAATAAATAAATATTTTCAAATACAAATGTGACGTTACCCATTGAGCTTCCCTTGAACATACCATACCCTTCATAATAACCTTATCAAATTGAAAAAATAAAAGTATATACACAAAAATTTAGTGTTGCAAGTTTCAATTTTTTAAAAGGTATTATTTTACTTCTCCGTGTGAAAGTGTTTAAACTTAAAATAATTTCAGACTTAATTTATGATTATTTTATGACATAATTCCATTATTAAATTTTTCCTTCATTACTTTATAGAAAGAGTCTCTAAGATTTTATCAGATTATAGACTTGCAAACCATTTCATCATCATTTTCTCTCCATTTTTTTTTCTTTTTTTGCATTCAATTGAAGATTGTAATTTTTTTTTTACTTTTTGCATTTAATAAAGACCTTAAAAGGTTAATAATGTCTGAGAATTTTTCTATTTATTCAACAAAACTATTACTTTTGAAAGATAAAAGAAATTGACAATTTCTCATTCATTCTTTGTATCAATATAAAGACATGTACATATTTAAAGTATGTAACTTATAAAAAATAACAAAAATACATTTTTTACCTAATTTTCGCTTGAAATGGGTGAAATAAGTGCATGTCATTAGAGAAAAAATGTTATATTTAAAAAAGGGATCAGGGTAAACAAAAAACTAAATTTACCGATAAAAAAAGGAAAAATAGTTGATGAGTATGCTCTTTTTTCTTTTTTTTCATTTTTTAATAGCTTGTGTTGGTGTTAACATCTTCCTCTAAAAGAAGAATTCTCGTCAATCTTTGGTGTAAATTATTTTAAAATGTATAATAAAATGCAAATATATAAATTTCAATTCGAATGTAATATTTTATCTGTACTTATGCCGTTTTAAATGTAAAAAAGTTCTCCTATTTATAGCAGCAATTGATTTTATCCCACACAGTCATAAAACAAGCAGCTGAAATTATTTTAATTCACTAATACCGTATGTCAAGCTCCTTCTTTTTGTCGCACTGTTACAAAAATCCCATCTTTATTTACAAATAAATATATTGGAACCCTACAAATTACCATACTTTTTCATACAAAAAGTACGTTTTTCAACAGAATTCCATAAAAATTAAATCAAATCAGCATTAGAATTCCATTATTTGGATAGTCTCCATTATTGCATATAACAATCTTTCATCCAAAACGAAACATGGAAAAAAGAAAAAAAAACAGTTGATAGTTAAGCAATTCCTCCCGACTTACATTTTATGGCTCTCAAAAAAATCATCAGCGTTGCTCTCCACCA
This sequence comes from Lepeophtheirus salmonis, assembly GCF_016086655.4. NCBI lineage: Eukaryota > Metazoa > Arthropoda > Copepoda > Siphonostomatoida > Caligidae > Lepeophtheirus > Lepeophtheirus salmonis. The sequence goes on from NC_052143.2 coordinate 22,638,416, forward strand.
TTTATGAGCAGACTCACTCATCGTTAAACTGTAGAATTAGATGTTATTTCCTCAAGAACGAAGAATGATATAATCATTAGAAAATAAAAATCACGGTTCAGGTTGTCAACAAAAAAACAACACACTTACTAAAAAAATACTAAGGATTTTCATCCATACTTATCACGGATTTACATAAGTTTTCGCTTTGATCTAAAAACAAAAAGATTTATAGTGATATTTTCATTTTAAGAGTACTGTGTAATAGATGTTAATTTCAAAAATGTACTATTTTTATAAAGATCCGATGACTTTTTTGCTCCATTGTATATAGAATCATTTCTTCTATAATAGTAAAAGTTTTCATTAGATGCATCCAGTATTAGTTTAAAATTTCAATCTTCCCTATGAATTCATTCCCATATCTATTAACCAAGAGAAGATTAAGAGTACATAGACTCTTTATAATGTTAAATATGCCCAGAATCCTAAATTATAAGTATTTATTATAAAGACTAGTTTCGGTTCGATAAACTGATGTAATTTATAACTGAGACTGAGCAATTTTACAGCGTATGAGTCTATACATATTTTTTACAATGAATAAACAAATAACGGAGAATCAACGTCACGGAAATGCCAATGAACCTTTCAAAATGGATTATTTATTAAGCGGATTCCATTAATAGATTTATGAGCTGGGAGAGTTATCAAAATTGCGAATGTAATCTCGTATTTATGGTTTTGGAAGAGAAAAATATTATGTGCCGGCTAATATAAATGGAATTTCTGGTTGAAATGACTTAAATTTACAAGATTTAGGCACATATTACTGTCTTGGGAGGTAATTTGGCATTTCCCCCCAAGATAGGAAGTTGTAAGTTAGGTACTTCCTACAAATATGGAAATAAGAGTTATTAATATTTGATAAAGAAAGGTTTATGAGCAAAATCTCCTGAGACAAAGTCCCCCGAGCAAAAAATCTACAAAGAAGAATAAAAAACCGATGATAAAATATTTGCTTGATTTTTTAGAAATAATAGAAAATCTAAATAAGTAAAACTCTTAGTAATTTGTTATTTTTTCCAATCAACTCTTGAATTTTTTAATGTTCATATATGATTAGTAATAATTATGAAGTACTTTCTTTATTACGAGTATAAAAATTAAATGTCATACTTACGTGAATCTATATTTTAGTATTATTTTTGATCATTGTAAATTCTTAAATGAATTACGAAAAAAGTAGTTTGCTTATAAAAACAAGGGAGTAGATAGCAATTTAGATAAATAATTTGAATATAATATTGATTTAAAATATATATAACAATACGGTTGGATCCATGGTTTACTCTTTACAATGCATATTTTAGGAGATGTATAAGGGAGAACAGCAAAACGTAGACTCGAGAGATGTAATTAAAAATACATATAATTTCGATAATAGGCAAAAAAATAATATTAACAAAACTTGTAAACTAGGTTTTTACAAAACTGTTTCACTTAATATCGCCACCTTTATTATCAATCACAGCCTTTACACGTCGCCTGAAGGCCATGTATGTAGGAGTGGATGACAAACACGTCTTGCAAGTTATCCGATGATTCCACTATGGATGGAGGGCTTCAGTGAGTCCACATTTGAGTGTGAGGGCCTATTGGTTTCCCTCTTCAATGTGTCCCATATAGAAAAGTACAGTGGGTTCAAATATGGTGAGGAAGGGGGCATATATCAGCCTACCAGAATCGAGTCATGGTATCTGCACATAAGTTATGGCACTTGGCAGACGTGTAAGAGGGATCACCGTATTGTGTACACATGTAGTTAAATTCCAGGTAGTTATTCTTCAGCCATGGCAAGGTGGTGTACCTAGGCACCTTATAGTAGGCCTCCTGGTTGATTTTCTGTCCTGGCTTGAAAAAGAACGAATGCATCTTCTTTCCATCATAGGCCCCCTTGGATCTATTTTTTTATTTCTGCAATCCAGCGATTGTTCCGGCGTTTGTGGAATTGTTCAACTGGCAAAATCTTCTTGTCCAAGAAAATTTTCACCATTGACCCATTTACATTGATCCATGTAAGGATTTCCTTGCACCTCTCGAGCCTCCTGGTTTTAATGCTTTCTGTCAGAAGGTGGTGGTGGATCCTTGTGAAAGAAACTAATCCAAAGTTGTATTTTATTGCCTTCCTGATGGTCCTAGGAGCCAATGAGAAGTCATTTGCGAGCCGATTAATCGACTTAGTGCGATACTCCTTTATATTCTTCTCCAAACATAACAAAAACATCGTGTCCCTCTTTAAATTATGTCCTTCACCTTTTCATATCCTAGGGAGGTCTTTTCCATTTTTTTTTATCTTGGCCAAGTTAAAAAACAGGCTACTAGAACACTTAGCATTGTCCGTAATCTTTATCACACTAACTACAGCATCTAGGAGATCTGAGATGCGCTGCCTCTTCGCATGTTCCTCGCTTATGATGATGAAATGACTAAATGATTAGTACAGTTTGATTATGTAAAAAGGACGGCAAAACAGAATATCAAAAATTAATAACTAAACCTTTTGATAGTAATGAGAAAAGAAGCATTAATTTTCCACCTTTTCCTGCCCTACGCTGTATGTTAAAATAAATGTATTTACAAACTAATTTTTTTTTGTAAAAGTAGTGAGACTGTCCAGGCTATCCCCAAAAAAAGTATCACTCAATTTTCAATTGAGGAGAATTCTTCTGATAGAAATTTTCCTCCAAGTAATTTTACAAGTCCTCAAACCATAGAGAATATAGGAACTAAAATTAGTTTCAATAAAAAAAAGACTGTTCCATGAATTTAAGGTACAGCTGAAATACTAGTACAGTACTTTATAAACTATTTTACATATATGATTACAAATATTCCAAGAATCCAAGTTAAGTCCATGTCTCTTTGCCGATATATTATCCCCATTATATGTTATGTACGTACATTTAAAACATGGGTTTTCACAGAAAAGCTGCAAATTTAATGAAGAAATCTACTGTGAAAATTATTTCAAAGATAAGACATTATGAAATACTCTTGTATATGAGTTTATTTTGCGATAAAAGATTACATTTATAGTATATTTGAGGTATTGGCGGACACTTGACAAATTTTGTAAATCTACAGATGATGAACCCAAAACTTCAAGTTGCATAACTTATTCAGGAAAAACGTGGTGTTTATATAATCAAAAAAAAGACCACTCAAAACAAATTTGTGATCTGTTGAATCTATAATTAGCTATATCTTTTATTCAATATGTCCTCCTTCACAAGCAATAACACCTTGATACGCAGGTGATCTGATTGGCAGCTCATGAAGATGAAGGGTGTGTCAATGGCGTATCATAATGTAATGTTGGCATCACAGAACGAATCCAATTTTGGATTGTATTTAGATGCAGGTTACACCCTAAACTGTACTATCCAAAGTGTTGAAGTCAGAAGTCATGGGCTGTTATTGGCTGTAATTGACTTGTTGATGCTGTAAGCAGTCCAGATGGAGATGCAAACAGTCTCTGCAGCCTTTTGGGCACTGACACCAGCGTAGAGGAGATCGCACACTCGTAGACTGCTGCTCCGAAATTTTACACATAGAGACATGGAATAAAAAAAACTTGTCTATTTTTGTTTGAGATGTGGTTTGGTTAAATAACGATACCTCATAATTTAAAGAAATGGGAATAAAATCGTAATTAAATGTAAAGTTTTGGGTCCCCACACTTTATAAAATTGTGTTTTTTTTAAATAAATCATTTAAAAATATATTTTCTATCCTTATTTACAAGGAAAGAGCTGAATCAAAATAATTTAGTATTTTTAAAATCTTCTGAACTAATAGTTCATCTTGTAATTTTACCAATATGAGTTTCCAAAACCGAAATCTATCAAACGGCTCAGTGGATTCGAAAACAACATAATTTTTTATAATTTAATATATTTGGAGCTGAAATGATTTCTTTCAGGTACATTTACATTACACATATGAGTGTCTTTCCTCTTAATCAGTATTGATATTGAATTAAATCTTTCATCCATTTTATCAATTATATATTTTCATAACTTTAGATTCCAATTAATGTTAGAAGCATTAAATTCATCATAAAAAAGTAGTTAACTTTAATGTGGAAATATTGTGATTAATTTTGAGTATTTTCTCATTGTATTATCATGCACTGAACATTCATGTTAAATTTTTCATGTCTGTTGAAATGAATACATAATTGTTTGAGTCTATTTCAGCTCTTAAACGTCAAAACTTGATTTTGCATGTAACTTTTTTTTGGACATTAATTTATTTTTTTTAATTATCAAATATATGTAAGAATAATTCATGAGCTAGCTTATGCATATTAATATTACATTAACTATATCTAATCGATTTAAACATGTAACAAGAAAATATAGTTCTTCCATAATTATTATAAAAATACAAATTCAAACATAATTAATTAATCGAAAAAATCCAATTTACTCTACCTGTATCAAATTCTAAACTATCTCTACAAACATTAAGACAGATACCCCCAATCAATCAGCAGCACATACAGAGATTTACAAAGATAAATATCCTAGTCTAACAACACAACCTTTTACAACTTTTAGTCTCTAGCCATTCACACCGACACTTTTGTGGGTGGCTGATGAATTCCCTGGTTTGCTTGATGTTAAGTTGAAGTTTTTATAAACTTGTAGGCCAGGAAAAGTAGCTGGCCTACAAGTATGGCATACTGCAATTTTATTTTCCATGAACTCCCCACTGACGTCGAATATGTCATTGGGAGTTTGTTCAACACACATTCACGAACAGAATGGGCTATTAAGAATGAACTTACATTTTTAGCTCTACATACACTTCCATAATGTCATTTTTTCTTGCAGTTCCGGCATTCGGCCTCCATTGCAGGGCACAATCTTCCAAATTGATGAGGAGCCTTTAAGCCACACTTTCCACTGTGGTTCTCTTCACCGCTATTCCATGATCTGCCACGACTTTGATTACTTCTTCTTACATGACCTATACTATCATCATCAGCTCTCGAAATTCGATTTACACCTTCCAAAACTAGATCGTTGAAGCTGTCTTGATTGCTCTTGTCCGTTTCAACAGTCATACACAAGGTCAATGTGTTTTTCAAATAAAAGCTTTTGGTGAACATCTTCCTCCTTGAAACCACAAAAGTTCAAAGTGACCAAGCAATCCTTTAACTTCATCTCGTAGACTTCCGCCTACTTTTCTAACATTTTTAGCTCACAATAAATTTCGTCGATTGTTTCAAAATTTGCTTCTTTACATCGCATCAATTTGTATCTAGCTGTTGCAATCTGTTTTTTAACTTTCCGATAATTATTTACGTCTTCAATAACTTCCTTTTTGAGGTTATAGAAGTGTCTGACGGAATTTTGACGATGTGTGTGTCTCGATGAGGAATGCAAGTGAGCAACATGTCCATAAAATAGTATCTCATTTTTGTCTTTCAAATGGGTGATCTTAATCCAATTATTCCAAGTATCAATCCATTTCAAGAACTCAGAGTATTTGATGCCGTCTTCGATTTGGTTGGGTAATTTAGCTTGGATATTTGGGTGCTGTTGGGTCCTAACTTTTATTGAAGGATCCATTAAATCTTCCAATAGTATCTCCAAATAAACATATTCTAATGCTTCAATTTCGATGTGCTTTTCCACCATCTGAATCAACTAATCCACCTTCTTCGTATACTCATCTTATGTGTCATTCAAAAAATTGAATACTTCCTCCGTTTTTTCAATATAAATTTTAACTGCTTTCTTTAGAGCTTCAAGTGTCCGACTGACTTTAAAATGGACATGAATTATCTTCTAAAAGTAATTTTCTTACATTTTCAGACTGTGTATTAAAGAATCCTTTCTAGACTCCTCAGAATTTCCTTATTGTGGCTAACGTGCCAGGTTTTTCTTCGTCTGGCATACTCTCACGTATCTCAGGGTCTTTGGCCGGATCGATTTCTTCACCTATGAGTCTTGGGTACCTATGGTTTCACAGTGCTAAGTCTTTTCCTTTTAAACCATCGACTGCACCATATAATAGTATTTAATATATTTTAAATTAATATGCAACGACATCTTCTTATCATGTTCTAAATATATTCAACTGCATATTCTCTGTATACATACATAATAAAGGTTTTGAATATTTTTAAATATATATTGAATGGGATTTAAATGTAAGTAAAATGAACATGTTAATTTACACGTATTACTTATATCAGTATACAATAACCCATTTACTAATTAGGATAGGGCTTCTAGCAGACCGTCTTTTTCAAAATGGACCATATTTCAAAATCTTTTGGATTCAAATTCAGACTAAATTCAATCCCCTGAGGTTACAAAGAAACTAAGCACCTTACTTGACCAGCTGATGACCTCTTATACCAATACGGATTCTGGTTTATGCACCTATTAGATCCTACAGGGCGAATCATTTTTTTTTTTTTTTGGCCAAACTCTGATCATTTTGAGTGTTGTCCAGAGCCTCAAGAGAAAAAACTTTACAATGATTAAAACAAACTTGGAAGGTGTCCCACGTTTCAACAAACTCCGAAATTTTGTGCTTCTGTTTACTCTCTCCTCACTAATGAAAGCTAGCAAAGAAACACTTGAAATTGCCTGTAGCTCCGGGTCAATTGAACTAACTGTATTTATATAATATTGATAATCAAAACTCAAAAATCTATCTAAAAAATACTATTTTTATAACATTGTGACGTATTTTTGGCATCATGAGAAGACTAACGACAACATATTCCCATGTTCTCTCCCCAATTTTTGTTGTTTACTGAATCATTGCAATACATAATTCTTTACAAAGAAGGAAGGGATATAGACATTGCCATTTTATAATTAGACTTGAGTCCAAGGACATGGGTAGAGAGTGGAAGGAATTCAAGGCCGATCTCTCTTTTCTTTATAAGTATATAATTTTTTTTTTGCAAAAATTTGTAAGGAAAGAATTTTCGTTTTACAATGATGTAATATTTGAATTTGTCTCAAATAACATAATTAATGAGTAGAAATAATAGATATATCCAAAAATGACATGAATATGTATATGTACGTAATACTTATATTTAAGCAACGGTATCGATATCAATCTGTTTATACTGGAATATTACATACATATATATGTACAAAAAGACGGAAGTTTATATTTCTTTAAAAATAACAATAATCATTATATAAATTTAAAAACAAGCGTAATATTTGAGCTTGTATAGCTAGGATTTTTTTCTTCTTGCAATAAGGAACGTTCTGCAAAATAATGCATTACTTGGTTTGCCTCCCCCCTCCAACTACTTTTAAAATTAGATACTTATTCAGTTTGACCTTCAATTGTCTTATACAGTCTCCTAGGAACATATATATATCTTACTTTTACATGCCGGTATCTGCAAATATCCCCTTCAAAACGCGGAATGCTTACTTGAACATTCCTTTTACTGTTTGTCTCTTAGTAAAATTATTTTTAAGTAGGGGGTAGGAGGGTTCATTGCATATTAGTGCACAATGTACAAATTTAATTATTTCATAAACTTTTATCAAGGCTCTGTTCATGGTAACTAACTCAGTCTACTCCTGCAACCTTGCATTTATTTTTGAGTTTATTTTTGTTTTTTTTTGTTACTTTTTAAAAAGAGAGACCATTTTATACAGGAATATGGGTATTTCATTTCACTTTCACCTTGATCATTGTTGTGCCTCTTTGAAGACACAAAAGAACAAAATCCCCTGCAGGTCCTATAGGATTCTATTAATTTTATGATCTAATAGGAGGACTTTTAAAATCTATTTGAGTTATGGATGAAGGATTGATATAATGAAGAAAATTGATTCAATGATCTTACATAGACTGCCTTTTATACCTTCACCTTCATGCAAAATCAAGAAAGGAAAGATAGATTATAGCCACCATTATACTCTGGAATTATGCAAATTCTTTCACAAAGTTAAACAGACAGTATATGTAACAAATAATAGCCATGAATGAATTAAAAGTTAACTTATTGATAGACATTTATCTTATTAGAAATACTTATTATTCGAGTTTAAATGAATATGATAATTATTCAAAGCAATAGAAGAAGACATTTAATTTTCTAAGAGCGAAAGCCAAGAATCTTTTTTTTTAGTATATATATATATATGTATATATTAATGTGTTATACCTATGAATGACCTTGTACAAACTTATTCACAACTTGAAAGCATCGTGAAAACAACTCATTTTCTCCGGTATGATAGAATATTCATATGTAAATACATTTCATCATATTACAATTTTTTTAACTTATATATAATAAATTGGCTGAAAAGTCCAAGGTTTCACAATATATAGCGCTTTTTTTAATTTATCTCATTTGGAGTTAGTACCAACTTTCAAAATTTCATGACAATTAGTTGTTTAGTTTGTGAGTTATTGTGCTATGTGTGACGCTACTTTTGTTAATTCAAAAACAATGGATAAAAAAAATATTATTGCATTTTATACTGCTTCATGATGGGGATAAAACATACTTCATGGTAAGTAATGGTTTTAATAGTGTTATGGGTACTCCACTCCATAAAGCAAATAATAAAGTAAATTTAAAAAAAAGCCAAAAACAAGTGTTTCTTTGTAAAACTGGGACTTTTCATTCCATATTAAGCAAGGAAAACAGAAACGTGTACCTATACAGAAATACAATATATAATGATCATCATAACCTTTCATCCCAAAGGAAAATAAAAAGGGCTCCAAAAAATCAATGGTAGCTATCCAATTACGTCATTCTTCCAACTGTTAACACTTTATATGATTAAAGTTATACCTAGCTTAGTAAAAAATGATTTCGTTCAAGACACATAAATCCCTCACATCACTAATTGCATCATACTTGAATGCAGTGTCAACTTGGGAGCTCATAGTTAATAATTTTATAATATATTTTTTTACAAATTATTGATAAATCTTGATGAAACTTAAATAAACGACATCCATAATGCTCACGTAGCATGAAAATACTCTATTCAATGCATCTTTGAACCTTTCCTCCAAAGAGATAAAAAAATTGATAGTTAGATATCAATTTATGTCAATCTTCCAAACTGTCGTTACCTTTAATGTATTTTGTAACATTTTTTCATAAAAAAAACAAAAAAAACAACCTAGAATCAATTGGTTGTAATGCAATTTTCGTACTACTATCGAAGTATAATTTAAAGATGTCGGAAGGGTTCACAACTTAATAAGACATAATTTGAATTCAACTTATCAACATTCAGAACACTGATATGGTGAAATTGTGACCAGTAATTACAATCCTAGTTAATTCATTCACTGTCTTTTCATTCCCATTAATTTTATTCCCAGTACATGTATTCCTTGCACATTTCATTCTTATTTTGAAGAGGGATATTCATTGACATCATACGGCTTTTGTTTTGAGCAAGCTAGTACTTTGTGTGTAATACTGTAGAGGGAAGGCTAGCCAGTGGGCACTGGAGATGACTAATGATGGATGGGTAACGGGTATGATTTATGAATTAGAAATTACGTCATCATAAATCTTTAATGATGAGTAGGGATGGACTCTGTGAATATTATTGGTACCTTGGGAGGGGGAAGTAATACCTGTTATTAACTATCTTCTCTAACGATCCCTACTCACATCAATCAAAAAACCTAATCCCTTTTCATCTTTCTGTCCTCTCCTCACAATTCAAATCTACGTAAGCAAAAAATAACTTCCTCGGGCTACCCCAGTACGGCACAATACAACAACAAATGACTATTTTGGCAACATTAACCGTATGACCTTACAAAATAACCATTTTGAAAATGTGAAATCACTAAAAATATGATATTTCGGGTCATTTAAAGACGTCTCAAACAGATTAAATTTGACATTTTTTTATATTATTATTTTTCGACCTTTACTAGAGTAAATATGAAGAAGTTGTATCTGAAAGGACCTTTCTTAACTGTAAATAACAGTGATGAGACTATTAATTGGAATAGGAGAATTGCATACTTTTTCCGGAATCGGAATTGGAAAAACCAAATATAATGTAATTTCCAATTTTCCTATTCCGATTCATATGTATTGTTATTTATTTTATAATTGATAGAAATCCCGATGTCTTATATCTTCGACCGTAGGCAACATTTCTAAATGTGAATTATCAATGTAGTGTATCGAATATCCTGTTAAACTCGCTAGTATTGTCGTAACATTGGTCGACCTACATATGCACAAGTGTACTTATTGCGGTCTAACAAGGTATTATTTCAGGTAAGTAAGATATGGTAAGTTGTATAATATTAGGGAGACGGTTAGCAGTGTTATAAATAATGTGGGAATTGGCACTGAAATTTGAATTGATATATATTTTTTTAAATTGTCCAATCGATAGTAAATAGTCAATATTGTTGGAACTTTCAAAGGGGAGAAGAAATACAGAAAATATTTCCCTAAAAATCATTTGAGACATAATTAATGAAATACATATAAGAATTATTTATAGTTAAATACTGCTTATTGCTCCTCCCCAGCTTAACCCTCTCAACGATAATTAAATGTGATCTACGTCTCTTTTTAATACCTAAAAATAAACGATTTGCTATATAGTTTTTGTTTTTATTGTGTTGAGCAAATATTATTTTGATCCAGTAAAATTAAAATGTTGTCTAGTACGGAAATTGGACGATACTCGCCTCTTTTTACGTTTAATATATTTTTTTAAACTATATGTTATATAATTGTTTCTCACAGTTTTTACAAATAATATGTACATCTATAATTTTATGTGTAAGTAATCCATAGTTGCCCAAACACCAAAAATTATTAACTCAAGTTACATATACCTACCCATCCCTACGGTTGTATTTTAAACTTTTTTAAAGGCAAGACTCATTATTAAATCGACCAAGGATTCATATGTATTTATATTATAGTTCAATACACAGTTCATTTACATGAAATTCTCTTACGTGTTTCAGATGTTGATTACAAAAACAAAAATAGCAATAGACTTAAACCCCATTATTCATACTCTTACATAGAGGAGGCCTTAAATACGTGGAAAATAATATAGATGAATGAATATATCTATCTAAATAATCATTATTACCTTGAGAAAAAATTCTTTCAATGAAAAGAATGAATGAACTCTGGAAAGAGAGATAAATAAAATATTTTATGTAAGTTGTGTGAACATATTCTATACCTACAGGAAGATGACGAAGAAAAAAAGAAAGAAAAATTGCACCATGCAGTTGGAAAGAAGAAGAAGAAGCAACAACTATACCAAGAAGAGGAAGAATTTAAAAGTATTTCCGGCAAATGACATATGCACTACATACCTAGCCGTAAAGAATAAACTGCATGTATTCAGAATGAGTCAAGAGTCAAAATGAACTTTACTGCACTCTTTTTTGCTAAAGAAGAAGAAATGGGAGGAGAAGGGGATGTGAGGATTAAAAAACATTTTACAAAAAAAGTTCAAATCGGTTCATTGAACTTCAAAAAGAAGAAGAAAAAGAACGCAAAATATTGACCTATTTGCTAAAAATAACAGTTAGCATTCATTCGATGCTCCATTCTTCTTCTTCTTCACCCACCAAACGAAGGAGGGAAGGGAGGAGGAACGTTCAAATACCATTAAAGAGCGCATCGCTATATCATTTCTATATAATAAAAAAACGCTTTTAGTACAAGTTAAGTTACCATGGAAACTTCTCTCCTTCTAAATACATGTATAAGACTTAAGGCACGCAAAAAAACATTGGAATTCTTTTTTAGCAAAGTAGAATAAGCAGACTGGATGCACATACGTATATAAAGAATCAGTAAATTCTCTTTCTATATGTTCAAACTTCGACGCTTTGACCTATATATGAAAAAAGGTCTTTTTAAAATACCTTTCTCTTTAAAAAAAAAAGGGAGAAAAAAATGTTTTCAAGGGCCACAGACGTTCTGAGACTCTAAAGAACTGCATATGCAATTGGAATGATGCTACAAAATCATACTATGACTCATAATAGAACTGATCCATGAGTATAATACCGTATTAAAAAACACATCAAAGTCCATTTAACTTTACTGCCAAAATTATTTCGGGTGAATGTAATAGTACGTACCCATGTTAGGTGTATAAGAGCCCTTCTTTCTTAGAATCAATCAACCTGCAAATGTACATATTATTATAATCTCGTCATTATATGTATGTACTAATCGTTTCATTCACCTTAAAAAAATAAGCTAATCATATCTATATTTTTGCACTAAAGGTACATTTATATATGTAGATAACTAAGAAGTACCGTTGTAGAAGCAAAAAATAATATAACTACGCAATATCACTTTGTTACAGAAATAAAACTGCATTCCTTAACAGACCATGATGCTCTTTATGTGTACCTAGGTATAATGTATACCTTTTGTATATGTATAGTATGTATACTACTAGGTAATTCATTAAAATGGCAGGCCTTCACTGTTTCAGGGTTGGGAAGTAGTAAAAGTTTTTTTTTTCCTTTTAAAAATTTGCTTTTCTTATTTTTACGCATGTGCAACTGAAACTTTTAAAAAGTAATTTATAAACATTGAACATAAATTAACTTATCATAATTATATCAATTGTAAATTACATATGGGGTTGAGTGATGGACATCCCTTAGCATGGTTTGAATATCCAAATAATAGAAAAAGAGTGGGTAAATTTTTCAGTAAAAGGGCCATATGAAGGAAAGTGTAATTTTCTAAAGGCTGTATTCCTAACAACATATTTTTATATTACTTGATTTTAATTATGGTATTCAATATGTGCAAAATTTAATATTTATTAGGAAAAAAAAATATTTTTCGAAATGCTATTTCCAAATCATCAGCACGTGTTTTTTTTCTGGTTAAGTGTTGGTTTCCTACTTTTGTTACCCTTTATTTTATAATTCAAAATTTACTTGTTTGAACTCGAATTAGCTCTTATTAAGATGTGAACAATTTCTTTCTATCAAACTACTATTGGGAAGAATTGGGCGCTAATTAGAAACTAATTTAGGGCCTTTTATCTTTCTCTTTTTGAAAAACGAAAGATTGAGAGATTCAATGCCCATTGCTTTGTGTAAGGTAGACTTATATTTAACACTTTCTAAATGCAGAAACTATATCAGAATCACATTTATAACGCCTAATAAAAGCAGTTGAGTGGCCCACTTAAAGTATTTGTAGGGTCAAATGAGGCTCTTTCCTGATATAAATGAAAAAATCAAAGATATTACTTTACTTTTGGTAGTTCTAAAATTGTAAACATACCTTCAGCTAGTGAGATGGGTATTTATATATAATTGTAAATATATAACAGTACAGGAGATCCCCGCATAGCGTTATTTTTCTGAATCCCCGTCCGTCAAATGCGTTTTTTTAATAATATGATAATAAATTATTATAAACTAAGATAAACAAGAATTTTTGTAGTTGTTGATTAGTTCGTTGATATTATGCCTTCATATATACACAATATAAGTGTATAGTTCCTTTTAGTATTTAACTTGATACCTAGAGTTAAAACTTTTGGTTTACTTATTTATTATGTAAACTAGCAATTAAAAAGGTTCCTGAATAAATATTAGTAAGGTTCCGATTATTTATACTTTACAATATTGAAATGAACGGATTAAAAATCTAGTAAATGCCCAATTAAGATTCAATTTTACTATCATTTCACAACTGTTTTGTATTTCAGATAATTCTAAATAATTTATGATAAATAAAATGATATTATTTTTCTAATTAATTTAAAAATAATATGAGATAATATTTGATAAAATTAAAACTATTTATTCTTTCCTTAATTAGTTCTAATATTGACAATTCTAAGGACCGGTTCGAAAGACCAAAAGGAACAACCCTAAGACTTAATTGAACTAAACCAAATAAATAAAGACCAACACAACACTACTACCTAATATTTTATTTACGATAATATTATTTGGTTGTCTTACTCGAAAATTAATATTATATTAAAAAACACAGAAAAATGATAAAAAGTTTATCCCTTTTATGGGTTAAAGTGACAATACAACGCGAATTTCATAAAACAAAGATTTTTCTTGTTCCCAAAACCAAAATCGAGGACTCCTTGTACTTATCTAAATAATTTAGGAGTGTGTTGACAATGTCAGTGCTACAAATCAACATTTTATTATTATTTTTACATGAAAATAGTGAATTTTATTTAAAAAGGATCATAACAATCTGCACTGGTTGAATCTGGAAAAACCGGGTATTTATGTATATTAAACTTAAAATAACTAAATATATTTTTTTTTCAAATGTGACCTTAGCCATTAAACATACTCCTTTTTTCAGTTAAAGTTTAGATCTCAGTTTTATGCACACTTTTTGTATTCTTTTTCTGTGTTATATATGCTTTCAAATTAAAGGAAGAATTGATTTGGGGCCATTAATATATTTGACCAATCTAAAAATTTGACTAAAGTTTATTTTTAGAAAAATAGAGATTGAATAAGGTGTGAGATTTATTATCTAAACTAATGGAGCATTAACAGTTAATTTTTTGTATGATAAGGTCGTTATATTTCTAAATGTTGTACGAAACCTTTAATATGAACTTTTAAATTTGTTATGTAGCACGTTTTATTAAAAAACAAAACAAAAAAAACGCCCCAAATATTTAATGTATCCTTTTCAAGGAATCATTTTCTCAATAGTTGATAACTTCAGCTTAACCATTGAATTCGTTCAGTGTAACATTAAGTATCTTTCTTCCTTGTAATTAGTTTGCGATTATGCTTTTATAGGACTCATTTTCTTAAAAAATTTACATAAATTTTATTGCTTGTACTTTTAATTTGAACGATGAAAGTTCCGAATTACTATAATCCCAGATTGGAGGACATGGCACTGAGTTAGTATTTTTACAATTTTGTCGTTTTAGAAAAATGTATATAACCTATTTGAATTTTTTTATTCTGGTATTCAAATTGCGTATGTTTAAACCAGAATCCCTCAACTTTCATTAGCCTCGAGGAATTGCGATATTGGTATAATTTTAATTATTGTAAAAAGGGTCAATCAACAATGTTTCTGAATAAATAATTCGTAAATTACATCGATCAGCTCTTTCTACATACATACTTAATATCTGTAATTATGTTACATCTTCTATAGACAACTATGAGAAGTTAATTATATAAGTCTCTCAGGTTTTTTTGCTTCACTATTGTTATTAGTTGCAATTAAAAAATAAAAAATTCTTGTTTTTTTACATTCAAAAAAATTAAATTTGCAAAACTTGTAAAAAAAAAAGAAAGTTAAAGAACTCTTGACTTTTACTTGAGACCATTTTTATTAGCTCCAACAATTTGGAAAAACCTCTTTAAATACAACTAGAATGAAACAGATTGAATTATTATTTATTTTCACCTTATTTTGAAAATATTTAATTATATCATAGAACACCGATTCATAAATGATAAAATAAAAGGGAAAGATTGGGTCATTTTTGCAGCCGTTATAATTTTTTTCTTTGACGGCTTATAACATTCTAAAGAAAAAGATTTTTCAATCTTTAGACATCCTGAAATCCATTTGATTATTAGTGTTTCATCATCCTCTTACTTCTACATTACAACTTACAGATGGAATTTGACGAATTATCTATATTAATCAACCAAAGTTTGTCAGGATTTTTGTCGTAAGTCATTTTTTTTTCTCACAAGATCTGTAATTTAATGTACAAAAATATTTATGCATTACATATTTATCGAGTAAAATAATTTATCATCATAATTTAATAAATGAAAAGATAAAATGATTAAATAGATTCATCACCTACACATACATAGTATTCAAAGAAAAATTTCTCTAAATTGCGTTTACTCTTGTGAACATTTTTTTTCCTTCCCATTCGTTAGTCCCTTATGAATTTGTGCTTAATTTCGAAAGATGGATTTACTATTCACACATATCTTCTCTTTTTTCGTTATAAATATTAAACTTCAATTCATAGAAAGTTTTGGGAAAATTTAGAATAACTAAATTCAGGATTATAATATAAAACAAAAATGAATAATATATGTAATCGAAATGCATGCGTAAATGCATCAATGAGCCTATCTTTAGAACTGCCTTACTACTCGACCTAAGAAATAACAATATATTAACAAGCGTGTATAGATATTGAGCGCGTCATATCAAAAAAGAAAAGGGGTGTATCAATTTAACATCCTGTTCTATAATGTGAGACAATCAAGCTGTAGAAGTAGTGGCAGGGTGTGTGTAATTTCATGGACGTCTGCGGAGGGAGGGGGGCTCTCAAATTAATTATTTTTCAATTACTCTTTCAAAAAAATTAAATTTTTCAAAATTTTCTGTGAACAGCTGTGGATTTTTAGCTTTTGGACTAACAGCTTTGAATTTATAAAAAAAATTGCAAAAAATTTTTAATTTTGAAAAAAATTTCCAGAAAATTTAATATTTGAAACTTTATTATCAAAAATTTAATGTGTGAATTTTTTTTCCATGTTTTTTTTTGAAAAGCTATGAAAAACCAAGCCCCTCAAAACATAATTCTGCAAACACCTCTACGTTTCATAAAAGAGGCGAGACTCTAAAATTTTCATGGAAATGCATTCAATTGCGTTTGCATTCCAAAATAAATATTGCCCAAAAAAGATTTTGAAATAATATATATTTTAAAATTAAATTAATTGCAATTGAGATCCTAAGTTTTTATAAGCGCCTTTTATGAAAATAAGTTATATTGCTGAAATTTCTAATAGACAAAAATACTATTTTTTTCAATATACATATTATTATGATTTGAAATTGCAAAATTACTTGAATGCAAATAACTCCACAAATAATTATGTTAGAGGGCTGAAATTGGTATAATTTAATTTAAAGTCATCCACTAGTTTTAAGTTGGTGCAGTTTATTCAAATCGGGTAATTGTAACTGGATTTAATCCTGATAAACTAACATTTTTCAGACCTTTTCAGAACTCTTTATTATTAATTACTTAATTAACTAACCAATCATACACAATTATAACAGGAAACATTTTACCAATAAGTTTTTTTAACTTTTTGTATAAGAAACACAACCCTATAAACCTCTATATGAAAAAATATTTAGAGAGAAAGAGGAAAAAATATCGCTTATTAAAATACAATTTGGGCACGTCATCTATCTGATATAACTTCCAAAAATATGTAAAAAAAAAAAAGCTTTAAATGTGTACCGTCATTATAAACTAAAAATTCAACTTTTTTATTTTTTTTAACTTGCCTATTGCAAAAATGAATTTATGTTGCAGCAAAAAAATAATAATTCTAAATTTATATAATGTTTACCAACACACGTGTATAGCTAAATCTCAGAATGTCAAAAAATTAAAAAAAGTTAGTATATACAGTTAAACAAAAATTGATGGTGGTTTTTAAAAAAAAATCATAAAATAACCTAAACAAGTGATTTTTTCTGGCGAAAAACTTTATCTACTTCCCAATATGAGAACCTTGAAGCAAAATACATTTTTTATGGGTTTTGGTATCCCTTCACACAGATTATTCGAAGTATCTGGAGAAATTTTTTCATAAGCTTTTGTCAGTTTTTTTATAATTCAACACTTTTGATTTTTTTTTAATCTAATTTTTTAAATATTTTTTTTTTTTCAAAAACAAAAACTTTTTCAGAAACGCATAAAGTTTATGGAATCTATTACAAAATATTTAATATTAGAAGAGAAAAAAAGAACTCCAAATTTTTTCCCAAAATATTTTCATTTTTGGATTTTTACAACAAAATCCCTGCCCCCTCCAAAAAAAACAACGCTGTGGACACCCCTGTGTCTATGTATAATAACACTGAGCAATTTTGGGTACTACTTCATCTACTCACTAGGTAAAGTTCAACGCCCAGTTAGTCGAAGATAGTGAATGAAAAAGGGACTTAAATTATATTATCGATAAAAACGATTGCCCATAGTATGTACATAAAATAAACTTATAAATTTAACGTTATGTATGTAGATATATTTAAATTCCATTGCTCTGGGGGAATCAAAAATCCCAGTTTGTAAATGAAGAAACTTGGTTCTTTATTTAGTAATACCATTTTCTTGGTTCTACACAATATGTTATATAGCTTTAAAGGTGTGTCAAACGCAGGAATAAATTCACAAGTAACTGAAAGAATTCTCTTTGAGGACGGATAAAATATGTAAATACATATGTTATATACTATATACCTTCTAGGGTTACAAATGTATAAGTATGCACATTAGGCGGCTGTAAAAGTAAATACATTTACAAGCTGCACATTAAAAGCATTATTTTCACCATTGCATAAAATATGTATAGTTCCCAAATTTCAGGACATTGGAGGCCCACGTATCCTGACAAGTATTGATCGACTTTATATTGACTAAAAATTTTAAAATAAAAAAAAGTATTTGTCTGTTAGGAGAAAAATTCACCGAAACTAGGAAAATTATCCATATATCAATTTCAGATTTGGACAGAATATTCTGTGGTCCCTCTAAGGATTGTCTAAATATGTTTAATCGTACTTTGCATAATTAACCCTAAAGTTATAAATTTTAAGTACTTCCGATATGTAAAGAATGAATAAGCCAATAATTGAGGTAATACCCCAGACAATTAGTGTTGTGTCGATCCTTACTTATTAATTAGGTCCAGTCCATTCCAGTCTTAGGATCGTTCCCATCGGTCTTTAAGACTGTTAGTCATTGGGACCGGTCCTTAACTTTCGTTTCTATTAATTTTTCATAAAAATAACGATGGTATATCAAGCCAAATAAGATATATGAAATATGTATTAATATTATTGCACATATCGTGCCGACGATATAATTTTTTTCATAATAATACATACATATTTGTTGTTACTTAGTAATATAATTTATTTTAATATATAACGGAATAATTAAAAAAAAAGGAAAAACACCCTCATTGACAGCCCGAGGGATAGATTTGACCTCATTTAACGACTGAAAAGTGGGACTGGACAGGACTACGGAACTAATTAATGACCGACAAAATATTACTGATAATGAGTAAAATGTTTAGGAAAAGCTTAGATATAATGACACTTTATTAAATTAACAACATACAACCATGACAAAAACGAGATAAGCACAAAACCCATTATTTAGCAAGGACTTATGCATGAATGACTTCAATTACCAAGTGGACCATGAAATCTGAACACTTTGAATTTTAAAGTTTAACAAAATATAATTTATTAATTAACAATAGAATTCAACAAACTTAATTCTATTAATTTATAAGCGTTTGAGCTCTCTTAATGATTAATGTAGCCGACCTTAGCTGTACTAAGTACTAAGCTGGCACGATGATAGCTTGGAGCTAATCCAAAGTTGGATGAAAAGTACGGCAGACCTTCTTTTTAAGAAACCTCAAACATAAAAATTCATTGGGGTGATGTTAGGCTGGAGGTGGGCCACATGGAGGTAGGTGAGAAGTCAGCCATATGGTTGCTGAAGACGTTTTGGTTCTTCTTGGCTGTTGTAGGCAGTTCAAATAGAGGTAAAAACGGGATCTAAAGACTTTTAGACACTGATACCGGCTCACGTGTTGCATTTTTATTGTGGCTCCAACATTTTTTCACTTAGACAGATGGGATGAAATAATAACATAATCATTTTTGTCTTAGGTGTCATTTAATTGCGTAATTAAACCTCATATAACGGGGATAAAATCAAAATTAAATGATCCTGCAAGTTTTGGGTTCTCACTCTGTATATACATTATTTTTTTTTTTTTTTTTTTTTTTTTTGGGGGGGGGGATTCGGTTTGCAAGGAATGGAAAACAAGAAAAATTTAGTCACAAACATAAAGGAAAAGGGGTTATTTGTTTGTATATATAAGCCATAGTCATTAATAGTTCAAAATATGTATGTGTATATACATTAAAATGATTGCACAAGATAATGTCATCAGGTAGGACTTCAAAGTATTTGCAATGGATTAATATGTTTACTTCTTTTTCTCTCACTCAAGCCTACCACAACTACCACTGCCTCTAAATCTGATCTCTACGTCGCAATAACAAAATTTATATTTAGGTATACATATATATATATATGCTATTTATAGAATTAAAGACAATCTTGATTTTTTCCCCTTCAATCAAGGTGCAGAAGTGGTATGGAAACGACGTTATTTCTAATCTGTTTTCAAACTTGTCTTCATAAAGAGCATTTATGTATGTGTAAAGCACTGTTCCCTTTATCCCTGCAGAATATATCCTTGTGTGGATACACGTAGGTCATAAAGTCTACTAAAAAAACTTCCTTATCAGTCCTTGGGACCGGTACTTAAGACTTTCAGTCCTTCGGACGGTCAGTACTAGAACTGATTAAAAAAATAATAATAAATGACGTTGAGTGACGTCATCAAGGAGCCTGATATGTAGGACTCAACTGGACTGGACCAAGACTTAACTAGACGAAACTACAGTCTTCACACCTAAATAAGAACCAATAAAGCACTAACCAAATTAAGGATGGAATTATACAGTTTTTAAATTTTTATAATAAGTTAAGATTCTGTTATTTCTTTCAGTGCTGCATTTTGAATACTAATGAATACTTTTTGCTACATTAAGTCCATTTCTATTCATAAAGTTACATCGGAAAGTGCAAAATATAAATTTCTTATAAATTTGTCCTTGAATTTATTCAGAACGTATATTTTCATTAACTTTGCCAATTTTGTTAAACGTCTTGTATTAAGTATATTATGTTCAATTTGTACTCAAAATAGTAGATAATATAATTAAAATAACTTTTTTGAGATCTTTACAAGGACATTCTCAATGAACTGCATCCCCACAAGAAGAGTCAATCCAAGTCAATAACGATTTTAAAAGTGTGACTCACGAGTAAACGTTCCATTTTTTTAAGTTAATTTGCCAAACTAAGAAATATAAATAACTTTTTTGTGAGTAAACAATTTTGCACTTCTAACACATAATTATTGTAATAATGAACCGAATGTTAATGATTTTAAATACCATAAAATGATATGCAACTCTGAGGGACAACACATTTTAAATGTGCAAAGGCACACAAAATGAATATGACGGATTTTACCCACATAAACTGCCCGACATGAAAGATCCTTGAATATTTTACTCAAGGGTGGTCAAATGAACTCAATACATTATTTGAAATTTAGACATGACTTATTATTTGGATAAGAGGTTTACATAGGAGACGGTTTTAAAAATATAAAACTAAAAGTTTCAACTTGGCATAAGGGGAAGATTATATTACATGGAAAGAGTTATCCCGTTGAAGGTAAGGTACATCGATAGTTATTTTGTCGAGGTAAACGTGAGATTGAAAATAAAAGCTAAATTCAGTCTTATTGATAAGAAAAAAGTGACTCTAACAATGGGCAATACATTTAAAAAAATATATTGGTTGCATGCAATTGAATGTCTCAAATCATTGGTAGAAGTGGTTAAACACTACTAGAAGAAAAATTCTATTAATGAATGAGTGGAATAGAAATACTATATTACTAGAAAATTAGGAGAGATGGAGATTATACTGCGGAAATTGTGGTTGATCCTGTGCTTATCCTACTGATTGTTCCTTTTTATAGACACTTTGTAAAACTGAGATTTAAAGAAGTGAAACTACACTGTCATTTTTTGTTTGTTTTGGTCACACTAAAACTGGATCCAATAATTATAGGGTAAAAACTAATGATTATATACACGCTCTGAAGCAAATATTGGAGGAAATGTATCCTATGAAGAAATTACAGATAAGGATATTGCAGAAATATACATCTTAAGCAATGAATCAGAGTGAGTGGAACAATTAGGAAAGGATGTGAACAAGAAAGATACGGTTGTTGCTGATGTGAATTTATTAACTTGTTAAATTCTTTTATGTTAGGTAATAAAGATCGAGGAGTTTTCTCAAAAACCTCGGTAGAGTTTAAATTAACAGAAAGTAGTGAATATATGTTGTTTCTACGTAATTTTGCCTCACTAGTTTCGCCACCAGTAATTTTGCCGTCTAAACTTTTGCCCTTTGAAATTTTGCTTCTACGAGATTTCACTGTATGATATATTTTCGCCGCTTATTTCTTTATATTATTAGTTCGAACTTTATAGTTTTATTAATTATTTCATCACTATTTTCAATTTTTTCTTCTTCTCCTAGATATACAGTATGTCCAAAAATTGATACTGATTTTTAAAAAAAATCATGATATAACCTAAACAATTGATTTTTTTAGCAAAAACTTTATTTACTTCCCAATATGACTAAGTTTCATACTTTTTTATGCGTTTTGGCATCCCTTCACACAGATTATTCAAAAGTATCTGAATAATTTTTTCCCCATGCTTTTGTCAGTTTTTTTGGTAATTCATCCTTTGAAGTTGCTAGCGCATTTTTATTGAGTTCCCTCTGGACCAAGGCTCACAAAATTTTTTAATGAGAGACAAATCAGGGCTATTGGCAGGAATCCAAGTTGTCTGAAACCACTTTTGTGCCTTTTTGGAGGGCTGAGCAGGGGCACCATCCTGCTGGAAAATGGCTCTTGATGTAACAGACAACATTTTCCTATTCAAAGGAGGTCCAGTTTCTTCAGTACGAGACAAAGCTGACATCACAGACTTGCTGCGGATCTCCGTTACGTAGTACTTGGCCGTCACAGTTTGGTTTTGTGGAATCAGATGATGATCCGATACTGCCTGGTGGCTGATAACGGCCCAAACCTGAATTTTCAGAGTAAATTTCATAGTTGGAGTGGGTTCTCTTATTTCTCGCCCAAACTCGATCTGTTTGGGGATTTGGGGCATGAAATAGCTCAAATGGACTTTTATCATTGAAGAGGATACATTTCCAGTCATCTGCATTCCAGTGTTTCCGCTTACGACGGAATTGAAACCGGCCTTTCCTTTGGTTTTCTGAAAGTTAGGATTGCAGACGAGGTTTGTATGGTAAAGCAATCAAAGAGTGCCTCAGGTAGTTTTGGACAGATGACTTGGATATTAGATAGCCCTTTGAAGTCAATTTTGCTCTCAGTTTCCTTGTGGATTCCCTCTTTTTGTCAAGGATTTTGAAATCACCAGTTTAGGAACTTGGCTATTTTTTTTTTCTTCCTTCCTCGACCATTCTGATTTGTAAGTGTTTGTCCATCCTTCCTTTTCTTACACCAATTCTCAATGGTCCTGGGAGGAATCTATAACCATTGAGCAACATCTCTCTGGCTTGATCCACCCTCTATCATGCCAACAGCCTTGGGCCTGGTCTCCAAAGTGTACTCTCTCACCATTTCGGATACTGAATTTCAACTAATATCCTGGGGTGTTTTCAGAGCCCTTTTGTTCTTATGTATAATGCAATCATCAAAATCATTGCATCAGAAAAATTTAACATTAGCTAATGATTGTATCGGCCAAATTACATTTTATTCAGATCAAAAATAATTTTTTTAAACTATAAAACGGATATTTTTAATACCACCATCAATTTTTGGACATACCGTATGATTAATTTGATTGAGATACGACAATAAAGTTCCAACCCATAATAAAAATATATAAAAGGCCGCAAAATTTCATTGAGGAATAAATTAGGCAGCAAAATTACCGGTAAAGTGTTTATTCATGTTGTTCTACCCATGTTATAATACAATCAAAGAACCAGTACATCCATTAGATAGTGGTTACTTAGGATCAGTAATCAATTCATAACTACAAATGCATTATTATATCCAAGTGAACTATAGAGGCATATCTAAATATATCAAGGGACGTCCATTGTCTACGTTAAAACTACAATATTTTTACAAAAATAATTCACAAATTATGATATTGAACCAACGGTATACAATTTTGGCTGGTATTATAAGTAGACAGATTCACCAAATTCTGAACTTAAGGATGAGATCAGAGCAAAATCGTTTTCTTGAAGACAAAAGAGTTTAAGGTATTATGCAAAATATTCAGACTGTCATCGAGGTAGTAAATATTACAAATACATTTAGAGCAGTAATTGTAGTGTAATTTAATTTTTTAAAGCATTAGACTCTATCAAACACAATCATGTTTTTAAGATGGCGAGAAGACTGTTAGCACTTGCATATTTTAATCCCATAAAAGTTTTTAAATTTATATTAAAGTTACCAACAAGATTGTCCCGACCCGTGTATCAGTGATTATTTTTTGGAACTATGGAGGATCTTAGTAAAAATATTAAGTCCAATTATTCTTGGTTTGGTATCCAATTGGGCTTACATAAGCATATATTAGGGATATATCCAGATGATGTTACCTTATTTGTAGAGGCCAACACAGAAAACCAACTCCCTCGTCAAAGAAGGATCCATTGATATTTTTTTTAAATTTTAATAAGTATCTGTATTGAAGATAAATAAATAGAAAAGTCTGTATTACTTTTTCTAAGTAATTGGATATAAGTACGAGTATATGTACATATGATGGATCGTAAGTAAGAGCAAAAACTTTTAAAGCAATAATTGAAATGTCTTTACTGTTTTTAATCAACATTAAAAATCCTTCTTTAGAACTTATAATAGGAGTTTGTAATCATATGCAGATTTCAGTCATGCACAGTTTATCCTGCTGCTCTGTCTTAACCGCGAATAACAAGTACTCACTGTAAATATATATGATATTTCTTTTTTAGCTGCACTTTAAAGGGGGGTAGAGAGGGAGGGATGAGGAATAACACCAATATATGGTATTTACTTTTAACATGACCAACAAATCCACAGATGTCCTAAATTGTTTTTATTCGAAGAGCAAAACCACAGTGACCAACCAATCATATATGTTTTTAAACCACTAAAAAATTCAAACGATCAATATAAAAAGTTTTCTTGGAAAGCAAAATATAAGCAACCATTTGCAAATCTTATCGTCTTCCTTCGTGTACCCATCAAAATAATAAACAAACCCTTCCTTATTGGTTGAATGCATTAAGGAATTAAATTTTTAAATAAATAACCAGCTTAAAAATTAGGTTACATTTTTTCAGCTACATTATTAGACTTCAATTGACTTAGTTTCACTTAAAATAAGATTTGATTCATTATTACTGATTTGCTTATCAATAGGAGAAGAAAAAAAGAAAAAGGGAATGACTAATAAAATATTTTTATGATGAGTGATTTAATTATTTGCCCTTATTATATGAAATAGGTCAACGACTTATATTAAAACCCAGCAAAGTATTTCGATATTTTGAATGATATTATTGTACAATTTTTTGGTGTGTGTTGTTATCTGTTTAAAATACTGATTTATTACAAATATATTGTTTAGGATAACTAGTTAATCTAGTTTGTTTGGAGTCATAGTATAAAAAAGTGATCAATTCAACACATTAAAGCTATGAAAAATAGTAACTAACCAACATAATATAGAACACCCTAGTGTTGTTTCATCATTTAAAAAATGTATTTACTGTACTTTCATGTTTAATTCTCAATTTTTAGTTATATTAGCATGATATACAAGATGCAACTACTAATAATGTGTTTTTTGGGATTAAACTTTGTATTTAAACCAAGCCTTGGCAGTCTTGATCTCGAACTT
Organism: Lepeophtheirus salmonis; assembly: GCF_016086655.4. Lineage (NCBI taxonomy): Eukaryota > Metazoa > Arthropoda > Copepoda > Siphonostomatoida > Caligidae > Lepeophtheirus > Lepeophtheirus salmonis. The sequence continues at coordinate 22,664,091 of NC_052143.2, forward strand.
TGAAAGTTTTTGACGTCGTTGTTATGATTAAGCAAAATAACTAATTATATCAACAAAATATTTTTTTCTCTTGGCCATCTTTGGGTCTTAGATAACTTTTAATTGCAACATTATTAAATACATGACAACTCAGTATTTATAATAAGGGTTCATTCAATATCCTATATATCTATCAAAGCTATGAATAATGACATTTTAGATAATCAAATTAATACCTTTATATTTATCATGGAACTACATTTGAATTGGCAGTAGATCAAAACGTCGACACGCAAAACGTCAATCGACAAAATGTCGAATGGACAAAATGTCGATCCGATAAAACGTCGAATGGACAGAACGTCTACCGTAAAAACAAAATTTCAAAATATAAAAAACTGTTTCTACGACATAACATGGTGAGTATAACACAGCTCGATATATTTAACGCACCACACCTACATAAGCTAACAGTAAGGAACCCTCACAAAACCCCTTTTATAGCTCAAAATTTGGGGCTATTTCGGGTACCATCGGGCCTCAAAATGAGATGAAATACAAACAGTCTCAAATTGCGGGCGCCCTTTCGGGGTATATATGGAGGTGGGGTAAATTTAAATAGGGGTGGTGGGATTCATCCCATTTTTGAGCCAGGTCATACCTGAAAACAGCTCAAACATTTGGGGGAGAGGGTACATATAGGCTGTGAGGGCCTCTTAGTGGTTCCTTACATAGTGGGGGTAGGTTTCATCCCATTTTGGGAGGCGGCAGTGATTGAAAATAGCCCCAACATGTATAAGGGGGACTGGGAGGCCCCCTTACAGTCGACCTTTTGTCAGTCGACGTTTTATCTGGTCGACGTTTTGTCTATTAACCGTTTAGTCTAACCGACGTTTTGTCGGTCGACATCCTGTCAGTCAACTTTTGGACGTTTTGTCCACACACTTTTGAATTAGATTCAAAAATAAGCTTTTGAATTCAGGGATATATGTTAGTTAGTACTAAAATAATGATTCAATTAAAATTGAATAAGTAATATAACTTACATATTTAAAACTATTCCTTATTAAATATACAATCAGAACTAAAGAATTTTAAATATGAATACAAAAAAAAATTGTTTGTATATACATTATTTTTAAACCTTGAAAGCTAAACTCAAGAACAATGTTGTAAAAACCTTGAAAATTTCTTATAGTTAAATTTTTGCATGTTTTTTTTTTTTTTTTGAGCTATGAGTAAAATCAAATTTACTCATGCTTCAAAGATAGTAATAAAAATTATATGCTAATTGTGTGGAAACTAAAGATTGTACAAATATGTAATATACATTTCAAGGGTCTCGTAATAAGAGTTGTAGTACTTGAGTCGTTTTTTTTCGTATTCGTATTTGAACCACATTGGGTGCATTTTAACTTCCACTAGCAGATATTTATACTCATAATAATCAAAACATAGTTGTCATTTGTATAAGGAAGAGCATGAGCTATTGCTACTATATGATAATATAGTTTATTTTAGTATGGACTAATACGGATTTTATCGTTCACCCTTGTAGCCATATTTATAGGACAAGGGGTGTTTAATATGACACATAAAATCTTCCTCATGAATTTAAAAATTGAGCACATTAGATAATATGCAGGGCTTGATAAGCGTTAAAATTAGCCAGTAGCCCCTGGGGAAAGTATTTTTTTTTTTCCCTAGCCCTGTTAAAATTTAATAGACCAGAATAATCATTTTTTAGGTTCTGAAAGGCTATTTATTCAGTATTATGCAGTATATAAAGTTTGGATGAAATAAAACCCAAATTGCACTACCCCGACTAGGTCTTTACCAGCCGCAGGCTAACATGGTTGTCCAGCCCTACATGGGTGAGTTCTCCTTCCCTATTTGGGCAATTTCTTTAACAGCTAATTCGTTCAATACTCTGAAATAGTGATGTAAAAATATCAGTATTTTCGTTGATCTCCGGTACCAACGTTAGAATCAATATTTAAATAATTTTCAACTAAAAATTTAACACTGAAACGCAATTACGGATTTATTGTAATAGAAAAAATAGCTTATCCAAAGCACACAATTTTAAACAATAAAATAAAAATTATAGGAAAGACTAAAAATTGTATCGCCCTCAAAAAATGCTACTTTCAAACAATGTTATTAAATAAAAGGCAAAAAGTTTAATGAACAACTATTTAACAACAAATAAAATCATTGAAATTAATATAGACTACTCCTTTTCTTATTCAGATTTTTTAATGGTTATTGATATTTTCCCTTAATTATATATATATAAATAATATTATAATACAAATTTAGTATAGTAGCGTTTTAAATAGTTCAGTAGCTCAGTACCACTGGTATGAATACTAAACATTCCCAATGTATGTATAACTTAAGTTCCTACATTGCCATTCTACACCTGTTGGTTGGTGGAACTTTACTAACCAACATAATGCGTTCCTATTGCTATTGTGTTGGAAGTAATGAAGAATTTTTTTGTAGGAAGTTAGAAACTGGTTTAATGTAGAATTATATGGAATAAATATTTAATATTTGAAATTTAGTGTGAAGTTTGTTTAAATGTAGAATGATGCCAAATAGGTGTACTCTGGGTTTTAATATCATACCTCAAAAAACAAATAAACAATAAAAATACAGTATTTGTTTGTCGTAAATTCATATTTGCCAATTAATGCCTTATATGAAAATACACACTTTATTTATCAAATAATATTTTAATATTTTCCGTTTTATGAAATTTCTTTTGTTAAGATTTGGTTAAATACTTTCTACGTATGAGGGACGGATGGTGATATATTGTCATTGATGAAGCTGTCTATTGAGAGAGGCGTATTAGAAATATCTTTATTGAGTCACGATATTTTATATAAAAACACAGAAATAAAATTGTAGTTAATTGTTACATATTATTCAATATTTAAAAACCTTGTTAAGTCAGTTTCAAAATATAGTCCTAAGTTTTTGTTTTCATAACAGCTTTACATCTTTTTAGTTCATATTTATCCCAATGGTTATTTTTGTATATATTTCAGCCTCCCCATTAACAGATTATATATGTAACATTACAGTGGAAAATTGAGCTTCCAGTATGATATTCCTCACACATTAAAAAGTGTAAAGTGTAATTTATGGCTAAGATCATTAGAAGCAAAGTGGGTCTAGTGGAAAAATAACAATTAGCTTTTGCCATATACCTAAGCTGAACTAAGTTACATTGATAACTTGACTTTTTTTTTCAAAGTTAGAAACAATATAAAAACTGGGGAACATGGCAAAAGAAAAAGAAAATATATTTTAAGCTTCATACAGGGGGTCACTTGAAAATCGGGACATTTGCAATTTGTAAGTCTAAAAATCTATTTTTCATCCACTTTTTTATATAATTTTATATGCCTTCACATATTTTCATTTAAATACATATATCATTATAAATTACTTTTTTCCAATATAGTTACCTCCAGTGCCTGAATGGGGCTTGCGACAGCCAGCCCAGACGTTGGCCACAAAGTCAGTAGACCAATGATAGTCAATGAGGGCTCTGAGGATGCGAGTATTTGGGTGACGAACATTGAAGTCTTTTTTTAGAAATACGTAGTCTTCTCAAGGGGTTGGCCTCGACTGAGTGGAGGGACAAATAATCTTGGGTCAGAGACCATGATATTATTATTATTTGAGATGGAATTTTGGGTGGTCTTGGCACAGTGTGAAAGTGGACCATTCCTCTTGCAGGACAACAATTCTATCATTGACGTCATTGATTGTCGTCCTGTACACCTTTTTTAATCTTATGTATTTCCTTATGGCTCTTTACTTCACAGAAAAGAGAAGATATATCTATCCTTTTGTTTTTCGCTGTGCACTCATTTTTTGCACCAATTTTAATGTTCGTAACGTCTAATGACAGATATAGCCGTCCTTTTTAATAAAATGTAAAAATAAATGGGGAAAAGATGTATTAACTTTGGTATATAATTCAAAAAATGACCGTCACATTTCCTTCGGACACCCAGTATTTAATTTTGGTAGTTAGCAACGATTCTATAATTAGTTTTTTATCATCAAATCTAGTTTTAGATGGTTTTTTAAACGTATATTTTTAACGAGTTTTACCCTTTTATACGTTTGAAACAACATTCCAAAATATGAAATCATGAAAGCCAAATGATAAATCAGCAATTATCTGAACAATTTTAGGTTATTTCCAAATAATGGCTTAAATTTCAATTGATATCATTCAATCATGAGAGCTCACAATTTTAAGGTATAAACATTACTGATCTATGAAGTTTGTTTTAGTTTGAAGAAAAATAAGGTGGTAGTTTTATTTTTAGGAGGAAATAAATTTATTTGAAGTGTAAATTATAAAAGGTTGCTTTTAATTATGATTACAGAGCTTTTTACTAATAACAAAAAAAATATTGGAAACCTTATATATTTAAGCAAGCAATTTCGGGGACTCTATTTATTCTCTTCAAAAATAAGTATCTAACTGCCTAATTGAATTTCCTTTAACGTGCTTTGAATATATATGAGAATAGGGTATATATGCATATATATATAGATAAAAGAATAAAACTGCAAGCTAGGATGCCGATGATTTATTACTCGGCAAAAAAATGAAATACAATTAATCAAAAATTAATGGTACATTATAAATGCTAAGCCTACTAGGAGATCCTATATTAATCATTGCTTGAAAAAAAAAGTTGTTTACGAAGTAGTCGAATTATTGTTCATAAATAGCCTCATCCCCCTTAATTCAAATGAATGCCATTTCACATTTTTATTCTAAAAAAACCTTTATCTTTAAAAAATAATATGGAAGGATCTTCCAAAAATAACACTTCAATGTCCTATTACCAAATCAACACGATGGATCCATGTTTCAAAATACAAAAATGCAAAGAAAATGATTTGAAAGGGTTTATTTTGATGAACTGAATGTATCACCATTATATAAATGTTACTCTATTTCCTATTTATGTATTTGAATACGTAGATATAGGTAGGTAGGCTCATTCATACATATACCATACAACAAGAGCCGAATTTATACGGTTCAAAGAGAAAAAAACCTTTTTGTAAAGGCGTATTCAAACACGTTTAAATTACTAACAAACGATAAAATCTCAGAGTGGTAGCACAAAATTTATATGAGTATGGAAGATCTGTTTCCTACTTGAGAATTTGATGGTAGATCAACAAAGTAATATAGCTCACAAAATAAAATAGATACAAGCAAATAAAGATATCTAATGATCACAAGTTATGTACTAGATATGTGGTACATGGAATTGTAAATATGGAGTTAGTCAAATATACCTATTAAGCTTTTCCTACTTAAAGTAGACATATTGATGCAAAAAACAGTGGCTTGAATTTCAAGATAAGGTATATCTGAGTACATGGGTCCGGAAAGATATTGTATCATAATTTCTTATGGACATCCTCTTCAAAGTTATAAGACTATACAACAGAATTCAGGTCTTGGAATACCCATGCTAAAATCCACATTTATTATTCTTATTTAAGCCATAAAAATTAAATAACCCTTGGCAGTTTTCAATTGCAATCAATTTGACATTTAAAGCCTTCCATTAATCCCGTTTTAGAATATAATTTCGATTTAGAGGCATATTTCAAAATGAAATAGTATACCTGAAAATCAAAGTTAATAACAATTTAAAAAAACAACAACATTTAAGCATTCGAAGGTAAAAATATTTATTAATCTATCTTGAATACAGTCCCTACAAAATGAGTTGAATTATAAAAAAATAAAGAGACTTATTTGGAAGGTAATATTTTTTCATATGATTATCAGTCTTTTAAGATAAAACTTTTGAAATAAGGTTAAATTTAATTTAATCATAAATTATTTTGGCAAGGGTCTTTTTCATAAGACTTTTTATTCAATTTTTATGAAGTTATGGAAAATGATAAAACAATTCAATTTTAACTATGCAATTATTTTATAGGTAATAATTTTTGTAACATAAATGATTATGATTATGTATATGGCCAAACATCCTGGATACTGCGAAATTACAAATTATTTTTATTGCTACGTTGTTTGATTATATAGCTCCATATTAAAGTGGTTCTTAAGAAACTTTAGTGCTGTATTGATACGTATTTTGTAAAAAAACAACACGAAATATGTAAGCTTTATTCAAAAATAAGTAAATATGGAAACCTTAGGGTCGTTGCAAACAGTTTGATAATCTAGTGCAGAGATGTCCAACCTAAAGATTGTAGACAACAATGTGGCCCACCGAATGTTTAGTTGTGGCCGACTACTCATTTTCAGTTAAAGTAGTGTTTTTTTAGCAAAATTGTAGAATGCTCAAAATGCGTAAAAACATTGAAAAATATTTGACGGTATCTCATTATTTTTTTAATTGGGCTTTTATTAAAAGCTTAGTACAACAATTTAAAGATTAAAGTAATAATGAAATACAGCAAGAGGGATTGAGATACCATTAATCATATATAAACGTTATAGTTTAAAATTAACCCCCTAGATCAAAGCCAATTTTTATAGAAAAAACTTCCACGTTCTGTTTTATTTACCAGGTTCAAGTTCAAGGGAGCAAAAAAAAAATCTACAAATAATGATGCTAGAGAGCTTAAATTGATGTTAACAAATTAAATGTTGTAATATAATTTTAATTTGGTGCATTTTTTCCAAATCTGGTAATTAGGACCGGATAATTTTCGTAAAAACCAACATTTTTAAAACCTATAAGTTTTGGACAAAGGACATGTGGCATCATAGCTTGCTGGATCGAACCCACTTGGATTACTATGTGAGGCATCTTGGTGGCTGTGGTGGAAGCTGGATTGGTTTGAGTAATTGACATCACTATGGACCCCAACACTTAAGAGCAAACGATTTGTGAATTTCCAAATTAATTTGATAAATAAATTGTAAATACATTATTTTCATTTTTATTTTGGATTTAAAATAACCCCACGGTATGTAAATAATTATTCTGTATAAAATATCATCATAAAATCTGTCTTTTTTAGTTAAATATACTTAAATTTCATGAAATACAAATAAACTGGAGTAGGTTTTATGTTAAAATAGATTTTCCCATTTTTATTTTTTGGCATAAACTCTTTTATAGATCCACATTACAAACGAATTTACTTTCTTTTCTTCGACAAGCTGATTTATTTTACTTTCTATGTACATAAATATAATCAATGACCCAAATAGCAAGAATGAGATATGTAGAGACTGTTAGATGAAACATATGTATATTAATGTAATGATTTAGTCACTTCACAAAGTTTTTAATAAAGAATACACAATTATATGAGTATAAGTAATCCAACACTTGGTGAAGCCAATATTACCCCAATGATATATGTCAGAAGAATTTTAGGGTGTAAAGGATTTGATGTAAATCTCGGAAAACAATACGAGTGTTTAATTATTATTTTTTCAGATCATATGATTTTCAGAAATAATTTTTATACGTTTGATTTAGAAATTCTTAATGTAGTGAAGCTCAAAATAGAGTTAAACACAAATTAAATTCATATATTCCTTTTCTAATAAAGATTCCTAACAATAGGTAAAGTAAAAAGCACTGAGCAGTTTTTGCTTGATTTTCATGATAAAATTAATATATTTGGGATTATCCAATTTAGGTAGTACTAAAGACATCTGGTGAAAAACGTTCAAAACTTTTTACTGAACCATATTTTATTGGTGTAGAAATCCCTTATTTTTTCTACAGATGGCTTTAGTAATCTATATGATCATTGTATGAGTGTGATCCGTTTACACTAGACAGTGTTACAAAGATAGGACTTCGTACTGAAAAAAGCTTTTACAACTGTATGTAATTGTTTGGCTCAACATTTTTGAGGGATTGTTATAAATGGACAACAGCAAAGAGAAGATAGGGCTTCAAACAAAGCGAAACATAAGGCATGAGGCTAAAAATGTAAGTTGTGTTCATGATACTGTAATATAAAAATCAAATGTAATTTTGGTGTTTTCAATTCCGTTCTCTTAATTTTGATGTCAAAGATGTTTTGGAAGGCCAATTGTCAAAAATGAAACGATGGAAATCATCCAGACCAGCCTTCATATAAGCACTGTCTTGACTTCCAATGACATAAACGAAAAGAAGATAAAAATGATGGACTTCTATTTGCTCCATCTTATTTGTATATATGTTCGACTATATATTTGTCAAATATTTATACAATTACATAAACTGATCATCACTCAATTATATTGTCAATTTGATACACATCCTTGTAAATATAAATAAATATTAATGATATTAGAAATTGACATCCTGTTTATCCTAACTTTTTGTTGAAATAACTAGCATATTTATCCAACACCTAGTTTTACTTTCAAATAAGTTTATTAAGGGTCCTCCTGAAAGAGATACTTTACGTATTTTTGTCTGCGAACGGAATGACATCACACATCTGACTCAATTAATTTAATTAATAATTAATTAATTACTCTATTATTGTAGGTGTTATATCTTTATAATAATGATAGATAGTTCCGTTCAGGACTCATTTTTTCTAGAACCAGTCTACATTTGATGATATGGGGATTTCAAAAATTTTTGAACTATGAGATATGCAGTTACTCAGATATGAGGTGATATTTTTAGGATAATTTTTGGTTCAATAGTTAATAAAATGTTTTTTTGAAAAGTAAAACTGTGTCTGTAATGTATTTAAAGTTCAAATATCTACTAATTATATTCTAGATTAATCATAATAATAACAAGAAGAAAATGGAGAAATGATCAACTTGATGGAATCAAACTTCAAGAGTAATCCCCTCCTCAGACAAAAGAAAAAGAAAAAAAAATTAAAAATCCCTCTCTTTTAGTTTTTTTTTCTTATCGTCTTATACAAAAGAAAATAAACAATAGATCACACAAACAAGATGAACATAAAAACAACAGTAATTAATTTAAAAAATGGATCTTGTACAACGCACAGTTGGAGATACTGGTAGGATCCTGGCAGTTCCAAAAGCAGGACAGAGTCTATCTTTGAAGATTCTCTGAGTAGCTTATTTTCAACAAAAAGTAGTCAACCTTGCTCAGACGATTGTCAAACGTTTCTCTGGGGGTTACTCGTGGGAGAATGTGAGCCACATTCTCCACCATCTTGAAGAAGCGCCTCACATCTGCATCTGCCTTAGGAATAGGAAAAGAGTCGAAGAAGGGCGAAACCAAAGATCCAGAGCGACCAGTAAGTAACTAGCAGGGCGAATATTTAGATCCTTGATCCATTGGTACTGAATTCTTCAGTCCCCACAAAACAATAGGCAGAGCATTCATCCAATTTTCTTTTTCTTCTAGTATCGGTGCAACTAACCCAGTTTTTAGGGATTTATGGAACCGTTCAATAAACCCTTTTATTCAGGATGATATGATGTGGCTGTCCTATTTGCTAATTCCAAGTGCCCTGCAAACACACGTCCAAATAGCACTTGTGAATTGCGCCCCCTTGTCTGACACAATGATGTAAGGTACTCCAAATCTTGATATCCAACTGTCCCAGAAAGCTCCAGCCACTGCACTAGAGGTGATATTTGTAATTGGGATCACTTCCGGCCACCTCGTATATCAATCCATTATAGTAAGGGCATATCGATGTCGAGTGTGAACGAGCCCATTATATCAATGTGGATGAGGGCAAGTAACTCTGATGGTGGTTGGAAAGAGGAAGTGGGCTTAGATGTTCTAACTGGCTTCGTTTGTTGATATGCGATGTATTCTTCAGTAATTTTGTTCATTTTCAGAACGTAGTTTAGGGCAAGCATAGAAAAGTGATACCCCCCTTAAAGTTTCTTTGAATCCTGGATGATTATCTTTGTGGCTTGAATCAATAATTCGTTGGCGAAGTTCGGGAGAGGACACTACGTCACGAAAAAAGTCTTCGTTGCCGAAGCTTGCAAGTAAAGTTCCTGAAACACACTTGAAATAAAGTTTAACTTTAAAATTTAACAATTGAGGGTCATGAAGTTTTTGATCTTCAATGACATCTTTAAGAAAATTAGGACTTAATTTGATGTTGTTGAAATATTCCGAACGAATATTCGCAGTGTGGTTTAATTTTTCTGAAACATGTTCAATCCTGCAATTAAACTCTGCTACATATACAAATGTACGGTATTGTCTTGGAGTCCAGGAGGGATTCTGACACTAAAGGTTTATGATCTGTGAATACTCCAAAATTTCGTCAATCTAATGCCCACAGAAAATGTTTAATGCTTTCCTTAATAGCAAGTACTTCCCTATCAAAAGTTGAATATTTCAATTGCGTTTTAGATAAGGCATTAAACCAAAATGATTGTGATTGCCAGAAAACTTTCTCTTCCAGAACAGCTCCCATTCCAGTATCAGACGCATCTGTTGTAAGGCTAAAGGTAACAAATGGTCCCGGAAGGGAAGTTGAGTACTTTAGGATAAACTGAATTTATACCTTCAAAGCTCTTTCACATTCATCATTCCATATGAATTTAAATGTTTCCTTGAAAACTGGAAATAAAATCAATGTCCATTTTGACAAATTTTTGATGCATTGTGAATATAATTGAGCCATACCTAAGAATATCTGTAAATCATCTTTCCATTTTGGAGATAAAATTCTTGCAATAGCTTCAACTTTCAATTTAAGAGGTTTAAAACCCTCCGGTGAAATAGAATGTCCAAGGAACTCAACAGAGTTCCTGAAAAACTCGCATTTTTCAAGAGAAAGTACTACGCCTAAAGTTTTAAGCTGCAACAAAACTGCATTTATGGACTGCTGATGTGCATCCCTTGTCCGAGAAGCAATCAATATATCATCAAGATGAACGTAGACATTTTTAATTCCCCTCAAAACAGAATCGATGAGTCGTTGGAATGTCTAAGCAGTGTTTTTAAGCCAAAACGGCGTTCTCAAGTACTTATACAACCCAAAGGGTGTAATGATTTTTAGTGATAGAGTCTTCACTAATGGGGATTTGATTCTAAGCTAATTCCATTCTTCTAAAAAAGATCATTCCTCTTAGGTTGGCCACGAAATCCCTTAAATTTGGAAGAGGATATCGATCTAGACCCGTTATGTTACTTAGATGACGATAATCACCACACATTATCCAGCCTCGTTTGGCTTTAAATACTACATGAATCGATGATGAAAAATTTGAAGAAGATGGACGAAGTATTACCTTCCCTTGAAGTTCATCAATTTGGTTTTTAACAAAATAGAGGTTAACATCATTTTTTAAACTTGATCTCCTTTGTTTGAAGTTGATTTTGATTTCGTTGAAATAGATATTAATTTAATAAAATATTCTAAGATAACTATTTAAAAGTATACGAATATTATACAGAAGGGACATGTAAATTTTTTTTCTTTTGTGGAAAATAGGACTATAAAATTTGTTAAATTCAGCATGAAAAAATAGCTGGATTTACCAAAACAATGTCGTATCTTGTATTGAATTAAGTAAAAAAATCAGCTAATTTAGGGTAATTTGAAGAAATATATCTTATATGCATAAGCTTCTTAGAAACTTTAGATTTTTAGCTAAATAGCACTTTTATTTTTGTTATTGATTGAAACGATAGTGCAACAATGGAATTTTAATTATAGCTGTAAAATTGAGATTGTACAAGACGTAAGTAAATAGCGAATTCCTACACCAAAATACCCACTAATTTATCTTTAAAACCATGCATCATGACAAAAATGACAGGAATAGATACCTAAAATTTGTGAAGAAAGTTATTTTGATGTTTTTCAGAAGAAAAAATCCTTGTTCAAATCCAAAAATATACTCTATTCTATGGATATATTTCCTACAATGTACATTTGATATGTAATTGTAGATATTTGGATTTTTATATGTCAGTCTTCAGAAAGGGAACAATTACAAGACTCTAAAATCCAAGCTGGTTTGATCTAGTCTTGCCAAATTTTACACAACATACCAACATTTACCTTCTATTGTTTAAATCTATTTAAAGGTTACACATTGTTCAATAGCTTTTCCACAAATTTCAATCCAACTCGCCAAATGTCACAAGTGCCCCTATAGTCAGGGACAAAAGCAACATCTAAAAATCATCCAAATCGAATTATAAATGTAAAATATAGCGATGCTATATTTTATTTAAATAAATTCTAGTTATTCTAATTCTTCTAGTTAAGCAAGCAATACTCATATTTTCAGTAATTCAAAATAGCTAACATTTGGTCAATAAGTTAATAAGTTTAAGGTTTTCTACGAAAATGGAGCATTCGGAATTATTGTGGAGCAGAAAAATTACATAACATATATACTAGATTTCCATAGCTCTCATGTCGAAAGTTATTTCGAATTTTGTTGAAATTGGCTTTAAATAAAAGTATAAAAACAATTCATATGGCTTGTTAGCACAAAAATAATATAATTTAATAAATAAACTTCAAGCTGTAAAAAATAGGATCTAAAATGCATGAGCAATCTGGGCAATGTTTTGATTAAAATATTCTATTTTTTTTTTAATTCAAATACTAAAAATTATATTCAATTTTTCAATTTTTTTTCCCCAAAAAGTTTAATTTTTCAAAAAAAATTCCAAAAAATTAAATTTTCTGTGAACAGCTGGGGATTTAAAAAAATATATATATGAAATCTTTTGTGAACAGCTGTGAATTGTTGAACTTTTTTTCAAGCTCCCTCCCCCTAAAAAAATATATATATATATATATCTTTGGACGCCTTTGTTAGATAAGGAGTGGGCATTGTAAGTATTTCCTCTCTATTACGTCTGCGTTCAGCTGATTTAATAAAACGTCATCAAAGCTAAACTGTTCTTCTCTCAAATATTCTTCAAATTGTCAGGGTTACTATGTGAATTTTGAGAGGCTTGTTTTACATACTGACAGTTTATATCTTCTAACACTCTAAATATTCCTTCATATGTAGATTACTTATATCTACTCACAAAAAAATATATGATTCATTCTTAACAACAAAGCTACAGTTACTTATATAATGCCTTATTACTTATATTAAAAAATTACCTCACATATACGTATTTCATTTATGAGCTAATGTTTTAAACCTTGTTATGAATGACATCATCATACCCTATAGATGTAGATGTGTGGGAGTTGAGTTCTGTTTTGTTTGTTTTTTTCTTTAGTTCTTTCTTTCCTTCTCCTCCTTCATAAGAGTTTTTATGAATCATTTAAATTATATTACTTAAGTATAGAAATTATTGACAGTTAAAAAGTATTTCCTTGACATGATTATCGACTACGCAATTGAAGATATTTAGATCACTTCCTTGTAAGAGAAGGTAAGTGTAAGAGTATTTATGTAGTACAGAAGGGCTTAAAAAAGTTTGAATCAAGTTGGAGGGAAGAAGAAGAGATTGGCTTTGTCCCTCTATTTTATATTACGCATCAATGCAGTGCAAGGAATGTTTGATATTACGTAATCCTCCTGCTTGTATAGTCATTAATATACAATAAGAGTTGATATAAGGTAAGCTAAAAAAAGTGCAAGCTATCTTCATATTCTCTCATTATTAAACGTTTATATACATGGAAATATTATAAATATATAAGGAATTAAAAACGTCAAGGGTATTCTATGGGCAGGAACCCTTGAACGTCATCTATATTAAACATAGAGTACTATTTTATTCAATTCATCTTATAAATAATGCACGTCAAACTATTTGCTCAATCAAACTGACCAATAAAATCCATATGACGTCATATAAAAATAAAATTCGTTTAAAAGCTGCTTAGTTCAATTGTATTCCATGTATGCACCTGAGTACAGATAATTATGTATTTGTAGAGTAAATACTTTTTCTTGCAAGCCAAAAATGTATATAGAATACATTAATGAGGTAACAAAACTCTTGAGTCTGAGTATTGAACCAAAATGTTGGTTTTGGTTTTTTTTATTTATAAATAGTGGAAACAGAAATGTTGTGGCACGCCCCAGTAATTCCAGAGACCCGCTATTGCACTGTAGCTTATAGTGTTATAAACACTATATTAAACAATGGAATGTTGGTATTTGTGCTTGGATTCGGCCTGGAAGTCCTTGACCGGTCTGAGAACGGTAAAACATTAATTTGATATTATTTATTTGGTTCTTTAAAAAAACTTCGGCTTGCATCGTTATTAGCAAATTCTGCCTAAATAGCTCAAGCAAAAAATTGGTCATGATCAGTCTCATTTAAAATTCAATTACAACCGATTCTATATGTATAGATGAACTGGCGATGAGATCATGTGTGTTTCCAAACTGTAAAACATCGTTAGAATGACGTCATTTCAAGTAAAATGTACTAAATACTAATTACTTAATTACCTCCAACATAACTTTTTATAATCGAACTATACGTATATTTAACAGCCTCCCCGAAGAGGTGAGAAGAACGTCTTCACTTGGCGGTTTTAAGAGACTTTAAAAAAATAATTAATATCTACTTTAATTCTACACCACATTTTATCATTTCATTTTACCATATTATTTCATTAGATTTAATCATATTGTCTTACTATACTTTATAATAATGTTTTATTATATTTCATCATGAGTCGACAATACTCCGAGTTGGTCAATTATATTTCTGTCTACAGTCTAAGATCGCGATCTCTTCAAAAATATAAGTCCACATTGTTGTAGAAAAATTACTTAAGACCGAACTGAACAAAAAATCGTTCTCGGAATTATTATGAACAATATTAGGTATATTGTACATAATTATCTTATAAATACATTTATGGACATGTCTTGATAGTACAAGATTACTAATTTTAAAGAATTATATTCCTTTTGATATATTTGCCATTATTTTTTATTGCTTAAAACACTCACAACTCTATTGTATTAAGCATATGCACAAACATATTTTAAAATCCATTGTGATAACTTATTAAAATAGAAATGGTAGGAGTGACGATATGTTTTCTTCAAATACACACTTTCTTGTCAATAATACTATACCCAAATACTAAAGTGTAAAACCATACATGTAAGCTTCACAGTGATTTAGCATTAACGTTAAAGTGTTCAATTTATTTTTTGTCACCTGTAATTTTTTTTAAATTATGAGACTTTCTTATTATTGTTGTGAAGGTTGATTGGTTGAACTCAAATTAGCTATAACATTGCGTTATTTTGACTGTGTTGTAAAACAAAAAAAAATTGAGAAAGAGAAAAAAAAAGGCCCAAGATCAAATATTAATTTGTCATTTCATCCTGTCTGTTAAATTATTCTTCATTTTAGATTAAATAATTAGTCACAATTTAACAACTGCTAATTTGAATTGAACTAACCAACATGGAGGAAAGAGAAGAAGTTGAAAAATTGGCAGTTGAAAAAAAAAAACGTAGTAAATTTGTATATCAGTAAATAGCGTCGTGCTTAGTCAGCTGTAAACAATTATTTACTATTAAATAAAGAAGAATTGGCCATCATCATATTTTGGACCTATTTTTGTTTCTTTTTAGGAGGAAATGTAACGATCTATACATATAAAAATATACTTGAAAAATATCAACCTTAGTCATGCATTAAAAATCCAAAAATACAGATTTGTGGATGTAGATATGAGATTTAAACTTTTGCATTGTCGTGTTTCTACAATTACCTTAATTTTGAAATTGACAGATACTATCTACTACTATGAATTGTTTTTATCTATTAATAATATATATTATATATAGTAATTAATCATTTTCACTCGCAAAATTTCGTTTATAATAAGGAATTTATGTAAGGAATTATCCTCAATAAATATAAATAATTATTTAAATATTTGAATTGAAATTTTCACCATATCAAATAATACAAGCGTAAACGTGTAATAATTTATAAATAAGGCCTACACATTGATGATGTCAATATATTTATTGGAAATAAGGATAATTGTTTTTGAAATATAAGGGTTTAGCTAGGAAAGAAAAGGCAGAGAAATCTAACAAGCTATTAAAGTACATAAATAGATACTCCATGATGAGATGCATAAATAATTGAATAGAATGCAAAGTAAAATAAATAAATATATAAATGAGTATCAGGAAATGAAAGAAACGGATATCATTTTAATCTATAGATGAAAAAGTTTAACATTTGTGATGGTGTCCTCCTTACACGTATTTACATAAACTACGCACTTTTTTAATGCTATATAATGTTCTCTTTTAAAAGTACAGGTATAAGGGATGTCTACATAAAAGTAACATAGGATATGTGTTCTCGTCAGAAATGCATTTGCAGACTAGCTATTAAGAACTCTTACTTTAAATTATAGCTTATTTTTTTGTATATTTCTTCAATTCATCACAAAAATTGAATATAAAGCATTTTTTTGACTGTAACATATCTATGAAATATTGGTAAATTTATTTTAAATAAGAACAGAAATAAGTAAATATTATCTTATTTTCTTGAGTTATTAATAAAAATCGCTCTCTTGATGTTGAAACAATGTAGTACCATAAAAATATATTTATCAAAAATGTTTGGATTTTTGAGGATAATGTTTTCTTTTTTTAAAACTCCAGATTACAGTAGACATTATGTGGTTGTGGAAGTACAAGATCTGAGATCTTGACATTGAAAAGAAAAGAAAAACCACACCTAAATATACATACTAAATAACAGATTAAAATATTTTTTAGATATATTGATGGAAATTTATAGGAGTTTTGATTGACTTTAATAGGTTGATTAATTGTTCTATATTTATCCATGACCTTTCGTTCTACAAAAGTGTATACTGTCTGATTTAAAGCCTTGTACATTTATTCATTTCCGACACATAGACATAATAACAAACGTTAGTGGACCCATTAAAGGAATAATATATTTATTGATTATGAATATTATACATAAAAAGTTTCTTTAGATACGTATATACATCTTTTTTTTCCTTTTAAAAAAAATCATTAGGCATACAAATTCTTCAAATCTGCAACAATCATTAAATTTTTTATTAAATCATGAAAAATTAAGAAGTGCAACTTTTGGACATATCAAATACCTATAAGGTATTTTTTTAAAGGATTCCAAAAAGCCTGAAACCCTTCAGAAATTATTTTTATGTAGCTCAAATTTTAATCTACATCTTTTTATAGATAACCCATTTATATAATGTTTTATACATTACCATAAAATTGGTACAGGGCATTGATTTCCCTTCATTGGGCGATAAACAATTACTTAAAGAGGCATACGTTAATCTAATTAATTTGTTAGAAATAAAAAAGAACAACAACATATCTAAATATAACCAAATTCCTAACGTTTTTTTAATGAGTACTTTGAAAGATGAACTATTACAAAAAAATAAATAATAATAATTCAATTTATTCTTTTTAAATATATAGTCAGAAGGTATATGTACTCATAAATAGATGAAGAATTAGAAAATATACTCGTCTCTTTTTTGTAACTGTGTACCTATAATCCTCAATTAATGCATGTACCATAAATTAAGAAAATTACTTTACACAATACCCATGTGTCATTTTTGAATGAGTTTTATATAAATCTTCATTAAAATTTAATTTTAAAAGTGATTGAGCAAAAACTTACAACATAAAAGGATTTTTCTATTTGTAAATATATTATACCTAAGGTTCTGAAAATACAAATAATAAAGTATGGCTATTTTGAAACAAAACTTTAGAATTGCATAAAAATAAATCAAAATCCTTAGACTCTTAGAAAATTGTAAATTAGTTATAAAAGAGTCATTAAATATTTACATTTACATTTTTGATCAATTATCTACGAAAAACTCCGTAAACCACTCTTGGTTTGTAATC